>NC_056471.1:13489429-13689429 GCF_008729295.1 Plectropomus leopardus
ATAAACAGACTGATAGCAAACAGTAAGATTGGAGCTTTCTCAACTGGCAACTATTTACTTCAACACGATCACTCGGAGAACATTTTACACATAAAAATTAAACATTTCCAACAGTACTGGGTACTTTTAGTTTTTCAGTTAATTATTCGTCTCAGATATGATAATAGGGACAGAAGACAGTGAAATCATCTGTGCACAGTAGATTTTGCATGTTAGATTTAGCTTTTTCTTTTTAAAGACTTTTGTAAGGGAAAGACCAGCAAAGCCCTGGGCGCTTGGCACAAAAATATCCCTAAATCCCCTCTCCCACCCTGGGCAGTGACACATGCTGTGACTAACCCTTTTCTGCAATAATGGCGTTAAGATTATTGTACAGAAAAGCGTGTCCTAATAAATACAGTGTGGTAGTAAACATTAGACCAATGAAAAGAGTGTCTGATGAAGACATTAGCATTAAAATCATGCATCAACAGCATGATTAAAACTCTTTGTTTCCTCGACTATTAGGGTCCTGGGGAGATCTCCTGATTTTCAAGGCTACCTGGGAAAGTGTCTGATGTGGTGTGCTGTAATCAGCCTCTGCCTGAGACCCAGTCACTGCAACAAGGAGACTGTCTCAAAATACCATAAATGTGTTCTGAAAGCACAAAAAGCAGTTCAACCAAGCTGAAAATGGATGTTTACGAGGAGAAATGATGAAAGGGTTTGTACAATATAGGGGGATTAACGTGAGTTGACTATGGTCATGAACTGTGAGTAAAATTTTGAAAGTATTACAACGCCATCAAGATTCCTTCAAAGTCTGAAAAGCTGAATTTTCTAACTTGCAAAACAGACTATACATTTTGGGAGGGAAAAACATCTCTTTAGCAAATTTTATTCACTTAGCAAATGTTTCCTCTTCTTTTTAACCTTGCTATGTTAAGATAATTTGGGGGTTTTCGTCACCTTGTGACCGGCTGCTGAGCCACCACCATATTTTGAATTATGCACTTGACCTGAGGGCTGATAACAGATGCTTAATATTTTAAAAATAACATTGGTTTTTCTGTGTCTTTATCTGTGTGTTCTCTGAGCTGTCTGGCAACGGTTGAGGCAAAAAAACAGGAAAACAACAAACTACAGGAAAGTAATAGATTACAGGGTCATTATCCCATCACATTTCCCACCCCACTAAGAGGATGAGATTTTCAGTTTAAGTGGAAATCTTATTTTAATAGTTGTCTGGAATAATTTCACAGCAAGATAAGGATGTAATATGGACAGAGTTCTGTGTGTTCAAATTCATCCCACGAGTACATCTGCGCCCTCTTCACTTTCTATTTTTAATATTCGATCTGCAATCCAAAGGTTGAAAGATGCTGAGTAAATTGGTCAAACTCTGACAGAGATTACAGTGTGGATCTCTGGGGGTAAAGCTACAATAAGAAAAATAAACATGCTGCAAATTACTCAAAATAAAATCAGAAGTATGTAAGATCTTTGTAATGCTCTGCACTGGACATCTGTTAACTGATAATAGCAATCGACAGAGCAGCTCAGGTCCTGATTGATTTGTAACTGGTTCAACTAAAACCACATTCAGCTTTTAAGAGTCCCAGAGGTCAAATTCTATTCTGGCTTTTACTTTTGAGCAGCGCGTGAGCGTTGTTTAAAATGTTTTTTTATTTCTCTTTTGGTGCCTGTGTTAACAAGTTAGAGAAGCCATACTTAGTGTGGCGAGTCTCGGCTGTAAGTCAGTCATGGCACATCCTAATCATTTTTTTCCGTGTGCGGCTGTCAGCAGAAATAGATGGTAAAAAAGTGTTTTGATAATTATATTGACTCTACTACAGTTTTAATGTCTTTATCTGTCACAAAGATGAGAAAATACTAATATATGTTTATGTTTTTTAAAAAATGTCCTCTGACGACATTATTTTAGACAGAATCCCATTAGTGTTGACACAAATTAAAGCCAGTGTAAACACTAATGGTAGTTCCTGTAAGAAATCTGTGTTTCACTGTGTGTTCACGCTTTTGGCACGTTGCAGATGGCCCGCGCTCACCCAGCGCCTGCTATGTCTGCTCACCTTTTCACCTATGATGACTGAATGTGTCCTCACCTTATAAAACACTGAAAAAGCTGTTTCATGCTCATCTCAGTGGGACCTTTAACTACGGCTGCTGATGCAAAAATGCAAATAGCCCTATTTGGCTGCTGTTTGGTTAATCCGTTAGGGGCTACGGTAGAAACATGGTGGTCTCCATTGACGAGGACCCGCTCCTTGTGTTGATAAAAATGACTCATTGTAAGGTAACGGAAGCGCAACGGTTCTTAATTTCAGGTGATTATACACCAAAGAAAACATATCCTACACACTGGACCTTTAAATGCCAAAGTGAAAGAGATAATTGTTGAACTTCAGGGATCAAAATTAATTACCAATAAATACATAAAATGCATGTTTGCACAAATGCAAAATGATAGACTTAAATCAGCGGAGCTACCAATGTGTTTTAGAAGTTACATAATTATAGATACAAGTAAATCGAGCTCACCTGTGTGTATCTGTTAGGTCCCAGTTGTGGTGAGTCACTATTGCAGCAAAACCTACATAATGATGATAAAGTAACGCTCCAAGCAACTCCACAATAAATCCGTTTTATCAGCGTTGAAACATAATAAAATATGAAAAGTGCTGACTAAAACTTTAGTGATTGCCAGATCTATGGAATGGATGGTGCACTATACATATATATTTGAAATTCCTACTCATTTTACCCAACAGCAGCTATTTTAAAGCAGAGATGTTCTCTGTGCACTGTACCCCTAAAATGTTACTGTATATTCTGAAAGCTCATGAAACCAGTGTCAGGAGCCATAACTGAATGAACAGTCATGGGTTCAGAGATTTCGGTTTCTGACAACGTGCCCTACAAGCTGCACTGGCCATGTCTTATTGCCATATTTGCGCAGGATTTATATTACCTGGGGAGCAGAGCAATATATCGATATTGCATCAATATCATGATATGGGACTTATATGGTCTTCAATTTTGTTTATTGTAATATTGTAAATGTTGTCTTCACTGGTTTTAAGGGTTGCTTTGCAGTCAAGTGATGTGATTTTCTGAACTACTGTTACCAATCCAGACTGTAGCTGGTCTTTTATTTGCCGTTACCGACACAGTCATTATATCCACATTACTGATGATTATTTACCAACAATCTCCTGTGTCAATATTTTGTCAAAGTACCAATAGTCAACCCTACAATATCATCTCAATATTGAGGTAATGCTGTGTGAATCAGCAATGTTTGCAAAGTACCGACACAAATTACCGACCATATTTTTCCAAACACAAAGGCCATGTGATAGTATTTATTGTGTGTGATGCAGCATCTCAGTGATCTGGGAGTCATAATTTTTTGCAATGTTTTATTTATTTTTGTCTTTATTTTCCTGGTGCCTGCTATCCTTTATGTGTATTTGCCGGCTGTCAAATTAAAGCATTTTGGGTGGAAATTCAGGAGGCTTTTCTCGCAACACAGCATGGACACTCACCCTGCAGAGCAATTAAACTGAGTGTCTCTTTGTGTGTCCATTGCATGGATAAAGAGAACCGGATTCAATGTTGGAGGTGGGATCCTGTTCAGTCCTATGAAAGTTGCTCAGTGGTGCATGAAGCCAAAGAAGTTTGACTTCCTGGGTGTAAAATTACCCAGATCTTCCACATCACTGGGCCAGTAGAGCAAATGCAGAAGAGATTTCAGCAGCCAAGCAGCTAGTTTCCTTTGGCTTAGCCAGCGACTTCCGGTTTGGCCCACCGCTAACTTGAATGGGGATAAAATGATTAATATCGCAGCTCCATTGTACTTTTGAAATGTTATTAGACCGAATGGATCAAATCTGAATAGTGGAGCATTTTGCAGGGATTGTAACACTCAAAGATTTACAAACATCTCTTTTGCAATTTAAATCTAAAGGAAAAAGTCTTTTTGGGCCTAGTGGCATCAAGTGACAGAGCTGGAGGTTGTAATAACATAGTTTGGTCACTATGTCAAATTGGCTTCAAAGTCCTGCACTGTTCTGAAAATCAGTGTTATGGAGAGCCTTGACCCCATGACTAAAATGTAGACTTAATAATTTGACTAAAATGTAGACTACATTTATCCTGTGCAAATGTGCCACATGAAACACACACATTGGGTGGGTGGTGGTTTCTAAATTACACAAGCCCCCCTAGTACTACCAGTCCCGTGCAAATAGGGCTTATGTCTGTTATCTGTTTATATTTGGCCTCCATTCATGTATGGATAAAACCAGGTGGTGTGACTGCACTCCGCTGAGAAAGTATCCATTTAACTACAGGCTCCAAAAGTGGAAAAAAATAGACATTACATACCGCAATAAAGTCCCATGATCAGGTCACCATCACATGTTTTAGTATTAAAAGTGAGAATCGACCATAAATGTGTTACACTACACTACACACTCTTGTCTCTCCTCAGCGCTTTCATCCACTCACACAGCCTCTCTTTGTCTTTTGGGATCCAAAATATATCAGTGTATTTTTGAGAACCCATTTGTCCAAGTCCTTTGAGAGCACCTGACCACACAACAGCATGAGCCAAGGGCTTTATCTGTGATCACTAGCATTTTGAAGCTGCATTATCCTGCTCATTATGTGCCTACTAATCCAAACATATTAATCGTTTCACAAGATATCGATTTTAATGATTTTATTACAAGCAGAAGTAAATTGCACAATGAGCTCCTGGGGAAAAATGAGTTTCAAAGAATTGAAACCACACACACACACACACACACAAACACACACACACACACACACACACACACACACACACACACACACACACACACACACACTAGAGGCTACAATCCATTTTTGCGATTTATTAATCTATCCCTTTTCACAATGTCACTGTAAAAGCCACATTTACTCGTGCTATCGAGGCAAGCACGGCTTTATTAACAATTCAAATGAATGTGGAGTGAGGACGCCAGCACAGAGAGACACAGAAGCGCATAGATGTTTAAAAGTTAAAGGTTTACTGAAAGCCAGAGGCGTCACAAGACTGAGGCACAAGGCAGAGCTTGAAACAAAAAACTCTGTTGCTAGATTAGCAGGCTACAGTAAACTCAGCATAGTCTCCCTGCAGGCCTATAAATGCAACAAGTTATAAGTGCGGTCAAAACCCTTACCGTGATTCCAGGACCAGATAAAGGAACAGAGGGGTTAAAAGAGCCTGAACGGAACAACTTGTCACGAGGCAACAACAATCTAATGAACAGGGAATCGTTTGCCAGATAATTTGGGGTGAAAACAACTGAAAAAAACAAAATCCACAGTGGCCTTCTTATTATGTACTTTTGGGTCTTATGTACATAATGATAAACAGTACAAAATAACTAGAAATTAGTCAATCGAAATTTGAAATTTTGGCATTAAGGTTAAAATTACATCTGTGGACCAATCATGTCAGTTCCAGTGGCTTTAAGGTCAAATCTTATTTTTGCATTAGAAAAGAAAGCTCGGGGTCCATCTTAATATGCTGCCTGGCAGAACTGCTGCCAGTCAGGTTAGGTGAGGTGAAAGGGAGATCAAACTATAGCAGAGGCCTGTTCTCTTACCAATCATTTCTTTAGAAAATCTTCATAATTCCTTCAGGACTCTTATATGGATGAATTCACTGCATTCACATTAAAGTGACAAGAAGCCTGGAGCGCTGGGCATTGTAAAATACAGCATTGGAATCACTTTGCTTTCCATGATAATTCATCAAGGATGTAATAAACGTCAGATGAACAGGCCCACACTTACTATAAAACATGCTTCCAACAAATAGCAGATACTTGACCACAGCTTGTGATGATTGCACTTAAAGATCCCCTCTGCTCCAAAATGCTTTTGTCTCATGTTTATGCTCTCTTAAATGACTGTCCTTGACTGTCCTGACTTGTATCTGCGCAAAGTTTGTCAACAGAGAGGTGTATTCACATTCCTTTATTTAAAGGGGCTATTTCTGCACACATCCTGGGCAAACTAGATAAGCTATTAGCTACGTCACTTATACAAAAGCAAATTGTTTTCTACAGAACAGGAAACGCCGGCAAATGATTTTTTTTAGGGCTTTTCTTATCATTAACGACCAACCCAGGATTTGGGGTGGGGGTGTGTGTGGAGCTTCCTTCCACTATCTGCCAAAAACTACATCATAGCACATATTATTGTTTTTATTTTACAGCCACTGATGCAGTGTCAGCCAGCGGCAGAAGCTGACACTGCCAGCCTACATGCTAACAAGCTAACAAACAATATAAACAAACAAAAGATGCCAACTCTGGTAGTCGCTGACTTTGGTGCACGACAGACTCCTCATCTGAATCTGGGTCCCACTGAGGCTCAGACATGTTTGGCTGAATCTCTTTTGTTTCTTCTAATGCCAACGCTATCCATCTTGATGCACACTGCTGTATTCACTGGTCAGTCTAGCTCTAGTCTCCTGCTTTATTGAAGTGCTGTGCCAGCGCCTGAGAAAGCGTTTGGGTGGGGAGGAGGCTATATCGAGAGTAGACCTGCTATATCAAGTGTAGACCTGTTTCTGGTTACTTTTTAGAGTTTTTTATTGAATGTAGGAAAACCATGTTAAATAAAATACTAATCATAGAGTATTTTTACATACTTAATTAACTTAAAACATATCTAGAGGGGGACTTTTTCATTGTTTTCTACACAGTGATTGGTCCACGGAAGAAGCGGCTGAGCCCACTTTGCCCGGTGATGGGTAATAATAGGGAGTAGAGAATGTTTTTGTTGATTTTTTAAAAAAATCTGCGTTTTTTGTTGTTGTTATTGTGGTTGTTGTTGTTGTTATTCCTGGCTTTCCCCACTAGATGTCCACTTCAGTGCTGGCAGATTCTCTTTTGAATTATCTGGCTTCATTAAGCCCAACATTGCAATCCTAATAGCCAGCGTTTGCTCAGCATCTCGTTTTCAGATCCAGCTCTGAGGCCATTTACATGGAAAAGATTGGGGAGCAGCATTAACAGATTGAATTATTGATCCTCTTGTGAAAAATATCGTTGTCTCAGCAGCTCGGGAAATAATTTGACTCAAGATGAGCACATTAAAACAAAACAACAACAACCGTTCAAATTAATGGCATCACAGATGCAGAAGTAGAGTTACTGGAGAGCTGTTGCAGCTCAGGTAAATTTGTATTGTTTCCTCAGAGGACAATGTAAAAGCACCTTATAGATGACAGCATCAAGGTCTTACTCTATACTCTATCGCATACTTTCTATTCCTTCACAGTGCAGCTGAAATAATTCTTTATTGATATACAGTCATGGTCATCACAATCTCAGTCAGTTTATCTTCTTCACTGTTCTGCTGACTCTCCTGCTGGCCTGTCTTGTTTATTTATCTTTCTCTTCTTGCATCTCCTGCTTGACATTTTCCCTTTAATCTTGACTGTACAGTATTTGACAGATCCGAGCTTTGTTGTCCATGTATGTCCTTTTTTCATCTTGGTGTTCTGCTTTTTTCTCTCCCGCGCATCCTGTCACCTGTGTTGCTTCATGTTTCATGAATCGTGCGTTTATCGTTTTTAACACACGTCATTTTAATGCGCTGTTTAACATCTGGCCAGAGACAACTGAAAAGATTTGCCGTTCAGGTCTTTCGGTAACTCCAATTCATTTACATTTTTATTGTTCATTAATGGCCATTATCTTTATCTAAGAAGCGAAGTCATTTTAATATTTTGTGTCCTAATATTGAATTCTTCTGTAGGAAACAAAATGATTTTCCTGTCAGTCTATCTTATTTCGTGGGATAAAAATACTTCAAAGTCAGAGCAGTTCCACATCAATCAACCTAGAGACTAACTAATTATGAAATATACTCAGTATTGCTTCCTAAAAAGTATTCTGTCAGGTTTTTTTCCATTTTAAATGTTCTACTCTCAGAGTTTTCTGATCCTCACATGTGACTGTTTCCTTGATAAAAGTTCTACACAGTGATATATTTACCACACACGGGCAAATGAATTTGGGCTTTACGTGCAGCAACTTTAAACTTTGGCAAAAACTAGAATTTCAACACCACTCGGTGTTTTTAAGACTGCATTTTGACATTGTGATGCTCGCACTCACTCCTAAGGCATAAATATTATTCTCCGGCATGCTTTTGAACTAACCCATCCACCAGTCACCTCAGGCACAACATTCATCTGTTTGCGACTGAGCTGACTCTCTCCTTGAGAGAAAAAGTGTCCTTGTGAGTATGAATGACTCGCCTGTACCCACCTGTAAAACTGCAACACACCCCGCGTGTTGCTTTTGTGCCCCGTTACTTCAGGCATTAAAGGGTGAGACCGCTTTTAGATACTCTTGCAATGTTCGTTTTTGTTGTTGCTTTGTTTGTTTGTTTGTGATGTTATTGACTGTCTTGCTGCTTCCAGTCAAAGTTTGGATTATTATAAATATATATATCGAGCTAGCAAGTTCTTTGAGCCTCCTGTTAAAACACACGATGTCTTATGGCTGCATTGCATTCTGGAGGTTTTATCAGTGTCTCTGCCTTCTTTATGATGTATTTTCTACTGTATGAGTGTTGGGTGTCATTTAAAAAATGGCAGCTCTTCACATCAAGTCCTTGCTCTTCAGCTGTGACCCTTGTTAACATCAGAGACTTTACTTTGTATAATGACGTGGTCTCTAGTGTGCCATGAACAGTCATATATACGCTGCTTTCTGTTCCAAAGCCTACATCTGATTACATTCATTAGCAAGTTCAACTTAATTAAAAGAGGTATGAGTACTGATAGAGAATAGTTGCATTAAATTACCTCCGTATAGACTTGTACTTGTCACTTATTAATCTTTTTTCCTGCTGTAAATTTTTCAGCCCCATTAAAGCTCGAGTAGGCTTTTTTATTCTGGTGTCTTTGGGCCAAAATCTTATTATAACCCTTCGGCATATTGTAATTGAAGTGGTCTGAGAAAACACTTGACTTTTGCACCTCCATTGGCTGTTTTCAGATGTTTTAAAAAAAATCCACCCGGTGACAGTGAATTGCAGGACATTCCAGATAGAGGGTGTTCCTGTTGGCTGTTCTATGAGTGCATATACTAGTGCATGTTCCCTCAGATGATGAAAGCCTAATTCAATTTTGGAGAATCCTGCAGAAGAAATTGCTTTTCCAGAATTGGCAACAACTGCCTACACTGCACAGCAACCTAAAAATGAACCTATCAAAAAGAGTCTAAAAGAGAGCCTTACAATTAACAAAAGACATGTGGGTGAAGATTTTCAGAGATGGAAAGAAAATATTGCTTATAGTTTAGCCTCCTGGTAAATGAAGCCAAAAGATCACAGCTACGCCAGGTCATGGTTATGTCACAATAGCTTGCTCGAGCCTCAAATCACAGTGTGTCCTCCGCCCTCCGCCCTGCTGTTGAAGAACACCTTGTTGAAAGGGTAGCAGCTCAGGAGCCCCAGCTCCGGGGGACTGGACAACCCTGACTCTCTGTTGGATCATCAAACTCTCTGTTGCTGCTGTTACCCAGCCTAATATGACCCCTGGCGCTGACTGGGTTCACCAGCCGAATTTGAGCCACTACAGCCACTAATGGATGGTCCATCTCCAGAACTGCTGCCTGCTCTCCTCCTGGGGAAGCAGTCCAAAGCAGTGGCGAGCAAGACGCAGGCATCATGCTAATTCATGACTCCTTTGTGGTCTGATACAGACAGAGAGCAAAACAAGCGAATGCACTGTGCACACTTCTACAGTGAAATAGGATTAAAAAGAAAATCTATGTATGGCGAACACTGTTACTGTATGAAGCATGTGCATATGCTCATGCTCGTCTGGTGGGAGGGGCTTAGGACAAAGAGGGGGGAGCTACAGGAAGAATGTGCATTTTCAAATTCTGCTGCTTATTTTTTTTTCTTTACCAAAAAAACTGCCTACCCCAGCTTTAAGTGGTTGAATTGAGTGTTTAGACCTCAAAACAGCGTTGTTATTCACATTATGATGCCCCTAAAGTGCACTTACTTTATTTTAAGGCATGAAGAGCTATTTAGCTTGATCTTGATAAAGAACCTTCGAATGATAAGGGAAATTTAAAAAGCTGCTATTCAAATTCACAGCAAAAATAATGTCAATTTTATTTATAGAGGACACTTGGAAACAAATAGTGTTGACCAAAGTGCTGCACAACTTCAGAAAACAGATAAACACCTAAAGGACAATATAAACATAACTGCAGGGACACAAGGACAATAGAGGAACAACGCAGAAAGACAAAGCACTGATGATGCAGTATTGATCTCAATTGGATTTAAAGGCCAAGGAGTGGAGATGGGTTTTCAACCAAGATTAAAAAATGTCAACAGAGGGAGCAGACTTATGTGGAGGGATAAACCGTTCCATGGTATCATAAGGCTGTGGCTCTAAAATCCCGTAGAGTCATATCATAGAGATGGCTATCTCTCCAGAGCATTTCACTAAATCAACAGTCAGAAACATTTGGAAGCCATTTGCATAAAAATAAGTCCATTAAGGAGTTTCAGCTGTGATTACGGAAACTCAGAGCAATGTAAGCTCGAATGAAGGTTTATTGGGGAGGTGTGGCTGAGCTGTTATAAAGCATGATGAATGGAGCTGAGCACCTGTTTCAGACAGAATGCACACAGGTAACCACCAAACATAATTACACAATGCATATTAAGGTTTAGTTAAGTGAAAGCCCTCTTTTCCCTCTGTAGAGAGGGGCTGATATCAAAACATATTTTAGACACTTTAAAAAACTACTCCCTAAAAATACAATATCCGTCTGAGTAAATGCTGTATTGAGAGTGTTTTAAACGTGAAGTTTTGTTTCTCATAATGGCTGCTAACAGCACTTTCTGACCCAAACAGCTGACCGGCGGCAGATGAGAAATGTAGTGCCAAAGGGCAAGGCTGTGTGATGGTGAGGTAAAGCGGTAAAGCGCCAATGTAGACTGAATTAGATTTTTTTTTTTAGGTTGGCCTTTTATAAAGTGGTTAAAATACCATTTGATATCAACTCCTGTGGGGTGCGCGCTCCGTCTGTTTCTACAAACCGGGAGAGCGCCAACCGCCAGCTACTGTGTGAAATACTTTGACGATGCATAAGTATCTCATACAGCCCCACTTCAAAAATCCTGAACTCTCCCTTTTACTGCATTTTTAAATGTGAAGCAATATGCTAAGTATTGCCACAACATTGCAGTTTATTGCCTTTTTCCAACTGCTAATTATATTTACTGTTTATTGTTTATTCAAGAATCCCCATTAGAAGCACATGAATGTGCCCCTAGTCTTTCCAGGGTCCTGTACATCGAAATACAATACAACAGAAAATAAGAGTACAGACAACTTAAGATATAAAACAAGCTGACTGCTAGACTTATAACTACATGAAAAGAAAAAATAAATAAATATATAGTCGTCTAAGCAGTACAATTAGACATAGAAACAAAAAGAAAAAGACCTACAGACATAAAGTGACAAGGCAATAATATAGCAAGCAGTCTAAACAGATGAATTCATGACTTAGCAGAAAAACCTAAATTAATAACATCAATGAAATGTATGAAATTCATAAGAGAAAACAGATAAAGATTTAATGAAAATAAACTAACATAACTCAATGACAGAATTGAGGGAACTAAAATAACAAAACATAAACTAATAAATAAACAAACAAAAACCATATGTACATACAGTCAATGTTGATCTTGCTTAGCAAGATCAACATTGATTGTGGTTAACAGAGAGATATGTCTTTATGTCCCCAAAGAAAAACCTTTCAGTCTCAGTCTGCTCATCTCACTTAAATCATTTTATTACAGCATATTGTATCTACTGGACTGAAAAAAACTATGGATTTTATTATTCCAGTAGGCTGCCACAACACTAATTGTATTTGTAATATTGAGAATTTATACAATAAAAAGTTGATACTTGGTGCAATACATAAAATCACAATACTATAACAATTTACATGTAAAATGATAAAATGTTTAAAATCCATTATTATTATTATTATTATTAGTAGTAGTAGTAGTAGTAGTAGTAGTATTAGTATTAGTATTATTGCACACCCACTTATTACCAAAAATGGATGTTTTCCATTTATGATGCATATCAATTTGGTTTGTATATTCTCTCACTTGTAAGCTTGTACATTTTTAAAGAAGAGTTGATTATTAATGACATGAATCTCCATTATGTATTACTTTATTGGCTCATCTTGGAAATCAAATAAAGGTTGTGCAGTAGCTTTAATAGCCTGGAGGTAATTTATTGAGTGAGAAATGCAAGATCAACCACATCCGCATGTAGCTTATTAGGCTTCTAAGCAGCCTATTCAGCATTTAAGGAACTTTTGCTTTGCCTCTTCATTCATTAATTTTCTTGAGCCTTTTAAAAGTCCTCCTCCCTGCTCTTAACAGTTTGCCATCTCTGTAAATATCTTATCTATAGTAGAATTCAATCTTAAGTTAAAACCTGGAAACGCAATTTAAGAATTTCCCTACAGGACCAAGCTGCCCTATAAACGATGCCTTTAATGGATGATATCAGTGAGGGGCAGTGAAACGTGGCCCGTCAGTGAAACATGAAAAAAAGCTTTTCTTTTTCTTTTTGATGACCTGTCAGAGACAGCAGAGCAGAGGGGCAGAGTATAGTTGGGAGGCATAAATCCTCTGCTCCTTTTCATGTATGATGCGTGTGCCCTTGGTTACCTAGTAACTCTCCTCTCCATCTCCAATCGGCGCTCCCGAATATTCAGCCCCGAGCTCGCGCCGCGCGCTCCCGCGAAGCTCGTGTTGAGCCGAAGAGTCCAGGCAAAAGCATCAAAACGCACCAGGACTAGCAGGAGAGCTTTCCCGGCTGGAGAAAAAAACAACAACACAAAAACACGGGAGAAATCCTCTAAAAAGAGAGCGGAGCGAGGATGATGAGAGACGTTACCGCTTCACAGGAAGGTCATTCCCGAAAAACATAAGCAGTGCGCAGACTATATGGATATTTGGAGTATACCCGACTGCAAGTGAAGAAGACCCCGAAACAGTGAAACATTGTCCCGGCTTTTTATTATCCGGAAAAGCAAGGCATGGGGGGAATTACATCTCGACAAGGCAGGTGAGTCATTTCATGATACTTGATGAGCAGCTGGGGGAGAAATCTCAGGGCTGTGTGTGTGCTGAGTGAGTTATGGGGAGATGCAGAGGAAGCGGGCACATCGGGCTACTTGGACTCAAATTATACGACTTGTCTCTTTTTCATGTAAAGACAAAGAGTGGTATTTTTGTGATGCTACATCGACGCACCGCAGTACACCGACATGAAGCACGTATACTTCCAAAACGCATTTTTTTTTTTTTTTTTTTTGTGGGGTGTGTGTGGGTGGGAGAGAGAGAGAGAGAGAGAGACTTGAACAGACTACCCCGGGTCTTATTAGAGGCAGGAATTTGGATGCTGGATAACTGCGTGTATTTTACACACAAAGCCGCATATAATACACAACACTGCAATGCAAATGTTAATTCACATAATAAATAATGTGATAATTGTTCAGAGCACTTGTTACTTGGGCATAAAGACATCTCGTGCGTGATGGAGCAGTGACGCGCAGGCTCTCTCTCTCTCTCTCTCTCTCTCTCTCTCTCTCTCTCTCTCTCTCTCTCTCTCTCTCTTTCATTGCTCTGCCTTTAACGCAAATGAAATAGCCCGGTGACTTGCTTTAGGCAAATGAAATTGCAAGCTCCAAAGTTTAATGGAAATTAAACAGAAGAATTACTGAATCAAATCGCCCAGGATGACATCAGATCTAAGATTTTTTTTATTAATATATATATATATATATATATATAATGCAAGTGGAATCGGGCACCAGTTTGCAGCAAGCTACCTCAATCTGTTGTGGTGAGGAGCAGGATGATCTGCAAAAGGCATATGAGGGGATCCCCATTTTCATTTCTTTTTTTTTTTTTTTTTAAGTTTTGCACACTGATTGATTTTCTTTGAGGTTTCTGGGTGAATATATCAATTTGGATGCTTTATTTAAATGCACAAGGTCCAACAAAAATTTGCTTGGTTAATAGCATTTAATTATTTTTGGCATTCAGGGTGATAAAATGCTTAAATAAATATATTTTAGTTATAATTTGGTACTCATATTTTCCTGCCTACTCATCACTGAAATTGTCTCTGACGTAGTAGCCTCTTTTCATCATTGATCTTTGACTTATTCCATGACTCTGCTAAATCCCTGCAGCAAGCGACCTCACTTTCCCATCTCTATAATTCCTGTGACAACTGTAAACCACATGCACAAACTGCTGGTGGAAGGAGAGAGTATAAATTTAAAACACTGTGATGAGCCTGCAGGCCCCCGGGTGTCTACTTTCTTGCAATCTTTACATTCCCGGACACATGGCAGAAGCTTTAAGATAAATAGTGTCATTGTGGAGAATAATTAACTGCGAGAGTTGAATCCCAAAAAAGGGAAGAGGGAGGTAAAATGTCAAGCAAGAGTTGTCATGGTGATTGGTTGAATAAGCAATGTGTCCCTGAAACCTAAGCATTTAGGAAATGATCCAGCCTTTTATTTGGCACTCATTCCCACACTATTGATGAAAGAAGCCCTTAATGGGTGATAATAACGCAGACGTCATAGAATTCCTAGTTTTTGTTGCACGCATTTAACAGCCACCCTGTGAAATTTGATTAGCACTCTTTGGATTTTGATTTGCAGGCAAATTGCGTTCATTCATATTGTATGTGTGTCTTCAATATCATGTGAAGGATTATGCATGCTGCTGCTGCTGCTGCTGCTGCTGCTGCTGCTGCTGCTGCTGCTGCTGCTGCTGCTGCTGCTTGTGGATTCTCTCTCTGGCCCTTCAGAGTTTGTATTCCAGTCCAGCAAAGTGCTATTTTTCGAGTTCCCTGCTGTTTTAATATCCATTCTTTACTTTTTTTCAGAAATTTTCTGGGCTTGTGCTTGAGCTGTGTAATAATTATGGCAGCTAAAAACCGGAGCTTTGTGTTTTAGCTGTTGGAGAATAATTACCGAGAACGCTGCTCACTGAATGTGTTCATTAGTCGGACATTAGACTTTAAGGCTTGGCGCCACTGAGAAGTGGTCGACATGTGATCATTGACAGGTATACACACACACACACACTAACACACAGCATTTCAAAGTGCAGCATTGAGTCTATTGTTTACCCTGTTAGTCTCAGAACTGCTCAAGAAAAGCTCCATGAGACTCCCTGTCTGCTGCAAAGGTCAGCGAGGCTTCGTCCTGACCCAAAGTGAATACACCTGAGTATGTCTTGGCCTGACTTAACATGGATGAGCCGCTCATTGGCCCGAGAGGCCTCTTGTTCTGTAGCCTTCAGTTTCTCTTTCCGCGTGCTCTCGTTATTGCTCTCGCATCCAGACGTGTGGACGGAGTTGTGTGAGCGCCTGTGCTCCTCTGTGGATATGCAGAGGTGTGTTGTTGCACATATGAGAAAGGCTGCAGAAGGTTATTTGTGTTTTCTAATATTCTTCATTGTGTTTGACGCGTTGTCCTGGAGCAGCAGGAGCAGGAGCTGAAATAATTTCCCAAATGGATATCCCTTACCTTTGGAAAATATGTCCTGTCACAAGGGCTGGGTATCATTTGGATTTTAATGATTCTGATTCTGCTTATATATTCTGTTTGTATATGATTCTCGAATTTTTTTTTCTTTGAGGAGTAGGGTCAGAACAGGGCGCATGCCGTTTTCACAAAGGAAATGTTTTTAAAATTTTTTTAATTACACAATTCATATTTATTCATATCCACAATCACTTCATGAAGTTTAAGAAACCTGTAAATGAATTTTAATACATAACATGACCTGACAATAATTCATGCATTCTTTTTCATTCACCACACTGAAACCCTCCGAATACTAACAGTCATTTGCTTGAAGTAAGAAAAAAAAAAATAATAAGAATTCAAATAATTCTCCAGACATAGCTTCACATGTAAAGTTACTACATCTACCTCACACTCCAAGACTTTGCTCTGCCTGTGTCTTTACATATAGTCCACGAAATTAGTAGAGTGCAACCTTACACTGTAAAAATAATGGACGTAGCACCGCAAGGTCACCCATTGGTTTATAGACTCCTGTTTTGAAGCCTGGAGTTTGTCATTTTGGCCAGCGCATCTAAATTACTGGAGGAGCGAGTGAATTTTACTGAAATGCAGCAGACACTGTCAGAAGAATTTGTCACTTAAAGCGGCAAGCCCTTAATTTTGTGTAACCTGAAGCCATAATAAAATGTAAATAGGTGACTTATATAAAAATTAACCCCCCAAGGAGTTGTCATTAATGTTGAAATTAGGTATAGAGACCAACACCTTTTTAAAGTTTTTTTGTTTTTTAAGCCAGGTTGTAAAAATGTTTATTTCTGCGATAAAGTTGAGTAATTTAACATGGGTGCTTATGGGGATTTACTGGCTTCTGGAGCCAGTCTCAAGTGGCTGTTCATAGAAGTGTAGTTTTTGGCACTTAAGTGTTGGTTTCAGTGTTCAGCCGTTTGAACGTGACGGTTGAAGACAGAAACAGGCAGGCTTGTTTACTTCCTTGATGACACAGTGATCAATACAAACAACATACAGGTTGAAATGCATCTCTTTGCATCTTGTAGAAAAACATACAACTGGGCTGAGAATGGTGTTATAAGAGTAGCTTAGCTGCTTTGAGGATTAGCTCGGTGCATGTGTGTACAGTGTGTGTAGTGAGTGTGTGTGAGAGAGAGAGATGGTGGCTGTGCTGAGAGCAAACCAGTGTTGGCGATCGAAGCATAGGAGAAAACCTGTGGTCCATGATGTAAGGCCTTAACCAGACTCATGTGCTGACAACTCGTGTTGATTTTCCTGTAGTGCCTAGACAGGGTGATGACAAATTGTATCGCCTTGTGGAGCCTTGTCCAGTCCAGAAACAGTGGCAGAGTCAGTGGTGTAGTCGAGAGTATACACATGTATACAGACTATATCCATCTTTTTTTCTGGCCATTTACACTACATACACCCACATCTCGCCAGAGTGTAGCTGTTCAGGAGTCGATGAGCGGAATCGAAATTGCAATTTCTGAATGATTTCTTTGGACTGATTTAAAGTTTAAACCATTTTTAGAAGCCTATCACTGCCTATCCTACACCTGGAGAAAAGCCTGTCTTTGTTTGACCACCGTTTCCACTTCCTCTCAATGTCATACACACAAAGAGAAAAAGGCAGTTGTGGAGAATTTGGATTCAAAACATATTATATGTCACTATATTACCAAGCAAACAACATAGATGATGGCATTGGCCTTGAATGGCTGATGCTGTTAAAGACACACTGTGTAAAAATGTCTTGCAAAGCAGACATATTCAGACTTTCCTTAAGCCTATCTCTTTTTTTCTGTTAGTGCAGAAGAGATTCATTTAGTGAAATAATTTAATCCTTACCTTATAAAAATGTAAATGATTCAACGTCCTTCAGGTTTTCAATTGGCCTAAACAACAGTGTTAGTGCAGAGAGCTCTGAAAACTGACGGGGCTGTGTTTTTAAACCCAAGTCAAACTGTGTGTCATGAAGTGTCAGCTGAGCTCTTTCATAATCTGGCTGTCTGCAGACATGGACGTACAGTGACTAATGAAGGAGGATAAACTTGTCTCTTCATGTTTGCACAGGAGGATGCGCTTTCATCATCATTAAATCACACCTTTTGTTACACAATTGCCGAAGAACAACCTGATTGTTTTTTTAAAAATATCACTCGAAACAAGCGACAATCCACTAGATACAGTGGTGTCACATTCGTTTTTAAATAATGAATAAGAAGTATTTGTTAAATCTGTGAAAAGATGAAAGCGTCTTTGTTTGACTAACAAAATGGTTTTGGCCTGAGGCACAAAGATAGGCCTCAAGTCTACTGCACATAACATATTTAACAGAGATTTTACATTGTTCATGGCCCAAAAACATCTCCCCTGACTAACAGGTTTCCCTGCCAAAGACCAATGTCTGCTTAGTAAACAAGATTCTTTTGGACATCGCCATTCTAACTACAAAGCAGATGTCACACAGTATGTCTCCGCTCGCTGTCTGCCAGAAGTTATCTATTTATTATTTATTTATTAATTAGAAAATTTACACTCGATAATACACAGGCAGAGGACGAAGGCTGCTGAGTTAAAATCAGGGACGAATATGCGGCAGCAGTGAGGAGCTATTTTCGATTGTTTTCCTTTTTTAAAAATGCATCACATAGAGAGAGACAGGGAGAGGTGGGGGCGTGAGGCTGCCATGATAGGGAGAGCAAAGCTTCACTTTAGACTTGCACAAGCTTAGTTTGGGGATGAAGCTCAGTTCATTTCATTCATGTGGAACACGCAAACGACATGAATGACCTTTTTAACTCTGGCGTACGGGAATCAATCCACCGAGGCAGCGTGTGCAATTTTGTTTACATTCCATTGATTTGACTTTGTGGAAGTGTCACACTTATTTGCCGACTATTTGACTAGGATTTGCATAGACTCGCACATGCAGTATGATACGGCAAACAGCTATCTCGAATTTATGTATAGATTTCCGTGGTCCTGCACTTACTGTCCTCTAAAAGTCCACATCTGCAGCTTGCCAGCTCATTTGAATTTTAAATTGTCTGTCAAAAAGAATTTAAGGTACGTCTGAAACGAACAAAGTCCTTACTTTGCGGCTGACAGGGGTGAAGCCCTGCCTGTTTGTTTTCTGGAAAGTTCACCTTAATCCATATGATTCAAATTGCATTCTATTCCACTTAATCCACCCGCAGAATAGACAGACAAGTGACAGGGAATCAACACTTTTAAATCCCGGGGATGAACGTTACTGTTCAGGTAAAGTTGATGTGGCAGAGTGTGCCTTTCCCCCGTCGATTCCCCGGCTTCTTATCCAACAAAGCAATCGCTAAGCCCCTTTCTCTCCTCATTTTCCTAACATGGAGTGAGTATTGTGTGGGTCTGGCAGGACACAGAAGCGAAGGGCCCGCCTAATTCATGGGGTAAATTAGTGAAGATAAGGCCTGAGTCAGTACCTCCAGCCTACCATAGATCCCCTGGGGCAGGCTCTTAAGGAGCTTAGTAAAAGCCTGTCGTATGAAGACATGACATGGAGCTGGCTAAATGGGCTACGTTGGAGTGTCTTCCATCAACCTAATATTCATATATGGGTCACTGTCGTTCAAGCATTAATCCCATTCAATTTATTCATTCTTGGTTATTAATTCAGAGTTTTAGGAAAATAAGGCACTGTGTGTGAGAAAGGTGATAGAGGCTGTATTAGTGAGGCTCTAATGCAACTGCGAACCAAACTGGCAAAACACTTAGGCTGCACTCATAAGACCATGTTGTGTAAGTCTGTGCCACCAAATCAATAATGAATGCTGGTTTACCCGTAGTAAAAGAACAAGGAAGAACTCCTCCAGAGTCACTGGGTCACATACACTGGGGAAACAATTAGAGGCTTCCTCACGCACCGCGGTGCCGCAACTTGTTTTTTTTTCTGTCTTTTTTCAGCCCTGCGCATTTCCCCTTAATTTTTCTCCAGGGTCCGGCAGCATGTCTGTACCGTGGTTGAGAAATTACAGACACCGGTCGCAAAGTCTTTTCCAGCCCGAGCTACAAAAGGCCGTGTCAGGTCCTTGTGATGTATGTGGGGGCCACGTGAAGTGGAAAGCATGGTGACGGATAGGACAGCAGTCTTGCGGGTGTGTGTGTTAACCTCATAATGCTGACAGATTACAGATTTAAATATTTTAAACCTCACAGAGCACATGCTGCTGGTGATGAAGAGAGTGGAAATGACTGCAGTAATGCAAGAGATTAATAGAGATCCTTCCTCACTCTCTCCCACGCACACACACACACACACACACACACACACACACACTTACACACACACTCCTCTGAAACTGGTTGGCCATCATGTAATCACAGACCCCTGCACTACGATCAGACTCTTGGATTACAGTTGCTTTATACAGTTTTGTATCGTCTCTTCTCTCCTCTCACCACTAGTTTCAATTGCACACACACCAATATTGAAGATTTTTGACTATATTATAGATTTAGTTAAATCACTGCTGACATTGAGTCCAGTGTCATGCTGGTTTATCTTTCTTCCTTTTTCAAGGCAAGCTTTAAATTATGTAGAAGTGTTTATTTATATCCTATTTTTATATCTGTTTTTAGGCTGACTCTCCACCGCTCTTTTCACCTGTATTTGTGACACGGAGAAGGCATTAGGCACAGATGTGACTGGTTCAAAGCTCTGGTTGACTGAGGTATTGCCTCCACTGAGCTATTTATTTTTTCATCCCACTTACTTTGGCTGCTGAGAAACCTGGAGACCAAATAAAATATTATGTGTATCATAAATGTAAAGCACAGGTTTGTGATGGGGCCTTTAGTTAGTCCTTGTGCACACTATGTTGTTTTTTTACTCAGGACTGGAGACAGAAATGTAAGAAATACTGAGGTAATTAGGTAAATTTTTCCCACTGCAGCATCACCCTAGTAGAAAGTTTTGACTAGCCTCTTAAAAAAGTGAATAACGATTTTGTTTCTGACTTTTTTTAAATTCATTTGAGTGTTTTATTGATGTTCTCTCTTTAAATGTTTCAAAACTTTCCCCCTAATGCCAGGCATACAACTCTGGTGGAGAACTACAATCTTTATTTTTTTACCTTAAAGGGGAACTACGCCCATTTTCAAAATTCATACATTATTCTTATGGTCTGAGACAGTCCAAAATAGTGCTTAAAGTCAAATTTGTGATGTCATAGTCAATAAAGTCCGCAGCTGCTCTGGAGACGATGAATTCTTAACAATGTTCTAGAGACTGAGAGCAACCAAGGGAATGGTCTGAGTGTATGGAAACATTTCTATGTCAGAACAGAGAACACATATCAGTTGTTTATTTAAAAAAAAAAAAGCTGCCAGTGGAGGATACCTGCACCCTCCAACAGAGGTCCTAGCTAAGCCCCTAATGTCCTGAAATCCTGGTGAGCTCAAAAAATCCTAGAAATGTCGTAAAATCATTGAAATGTCACAAATTTTTGAGAAATGCCCAAAAGTAAAAGAAATGTCTTACAATCATAGAAATATCCTAATATCATAGAAATGTCATAACATTTGGAAAATGTCCAAAAATCCAAGAAACATCCTAAAATTCTAGAAATGTTCTAAAATCATACATTTTTCCTGAAATGCTGGAAATGTCCAAAAATCCAAGAAACATCCTAAAATCCTGAAAATGTCCTAAAATCATAGACATGTCAAAAAATTTGAGAAATGTCCAAAAATCCAAGAAACATCCTAAGATCCTAGAAATATCCTAAAATTTTCCTGAAATCCTAGAAATGTCCCAAAATCCTAGAAATGTCCTTAAATTTTCCTAAAATACTGGAAATGGCCTAAAATGTTCCTGAAATCCTAGAAATGGCCTAAAATTGTCATAAAATTCTATTTTTTTCCTGAAATCCTAGAAATGTCCTAAAATTGTCCTAAAATCCTGGAAATGTCCTAAAACCACAGAAATGTCATAAAATTTGAGAAATGTGAGAGAGAGCAGCTCATGTTCACAAGCATTGATTAAACTTTGTTAGGCCGTGGAAATATCATATTGCACTTCTTAATTTAGGTGGTGTTAAACAGTACTATAAAAAAAATATATATATAAACCCTACAGAAAATTACCAAAATCAACCCCCCAAAAAGTAAGCTAAGGTTTTAATTAGCTGAGGTGAGGTCATTTCAACTCCCAAATTCCCCAAACAATAGTGAGGACATGTCCTCGGTGTCCTCGGTAGTAGCTACATCTCTGTCTTTACTGATGCTCACTTTTCCTCCCTCACTTCACATACATGCAAATCAGGTTGACTGGAGAGTCTGAGTTGCCTGCAGGTTTTAATGTGAGTGTGAGTGGATCTCTGTGTGTTAGTCCTTTGATCCACAGTCCACTGTGTCCCCTTGTAGTCTTCAGTAACCTGAAAAGGGATACGTGAGTAAAACAATACATGGATCAGTAAGTAGTAAGCAACCAAATCTAATCAGAGTCTCATAACAGTACTGTGTTTTACAGTGAGGCAGCTTTTTAAATGGGCCTTGATGACTTTGTAAACCCTCTTCCTTTCAAAGATAGTACCTGCGTTGGGATTGGTTTATTTTGGTGCTTACATGTAGACCTGCTCCTGACTGTAGTCTATTTATATCTCTTGCCAGCTTGGCAATGCTTCCTGATAGCCTTTGAGGACAGAGAAATTCCTCCATCAAACTCAGGGCCCATCTGTGCCCATATTCCTCCCAAAAGGAGCCATCCTCCACAATTATAGCATTCTTCCAATGATACCATCATCATGCCATCACTCTGTGTAAGAACAGGCTCCAGGAAATTGACTTGATATTAATCTGACAAAATTACCAAGAAAGGAAATTAGACTTGGGAATTTTCTCTGGCATTGGTTGACTTTTAAAGTCAAGATGCTCACTCTGCATGGCTCTTTGAGCTCAAATAATAGCACATTTAGCAATTTTATTATTTTAAATATTTTGTCAGAGTACATGTCGAGCTTTAACAGAGTTTATTTGACCTAATATGTTCTCTTTGACTTGCTGCAGCTCATTACATTGATACGGATCCAGATTCACCTGAAAATCTGGGTCATTACAGAAATAGCCTTGTGGCTTACTCTCCCAAGACTGCAGCTCTGATGAATTGGTGGCTGTAGGTCACTATGACAATGGTTTGAGTGAAAAAGTGAGGAAGAGGGCAGGAGCTTGAGATTTTTTTGACGAGTGTCTTGTTCTTTATTAATCTAGAAAAAAGTTTTGTTTCCGGGGAGTTTGGTGATGTGGGTGAACACATAAGACTAGAGGGATCCTCTAGGCGCTTTGCTGATCCTTTAAGTAGCACAGATTTGAGGGTTTTTGCTAAAACTGCCCAAGTTATGCGCTCCAAAATCCATAATCGCATATTATTTGTAGAATGCTGTAGCTATGTGGGATGCAATTTGAACTGTGATTATTAATATACTGTATTTCCACGGCTTTAAGTCCTCATGTGCCTTTTTTTAGCCACAACTTGCTGTGTTTTTATGGAATCCTGGAAAGTGACACCTGTGTTTTGTCGCTCGAGTCACTACAACAGGAAGGTAGATTTAGGATGAGAGACTCCAGAGTTGTAGTTTCTCTCATAGGTCCTTTCAGTCTGCGCCCACTGTGAATTTCAGCCGGGTTTAAGTACAGGTGTTGAATGACATAATAGTGGTGGGCAGTTCAGTCCTGAAGCTGAAGAGTGAAATGATACTGTTAGATAGAAATGGTTCTCTGAGAGTAGCAGGAATGGAGCGGGGATCAGAGAGGATAAGAGCAAGGACAGAAGGAAGAGTCGAGATTGAAAGGAAACAAGAGGAAAATGGTTAGGTTGGAGAAAGGTAAGCCTGGATAAGCCTTTTGACAAGTGAGCTCTGGGCTGGAGAAAGCCAGTCAAACAAAAATCCGCCAAGTTTGTTTTATTCATGCTGTGGACAACTACGGCTCCACCATCTATTTTTTACAGCGATACACAAACAACAAGCAGAATACAAATGCTACTGAATTGTATCCTGCGCTCCCCCTTTTATGTGAAGATTTCTGATTGAGGCAGATCTCCCTGCCATGTTGAAAATTACTAAATGATTCAAGGTTTTCTGACACCCCAGAATTTACTGGCATCCTCATCTCTTATTCCCTTTAATCACATCCTCTTTCAATCCAAACCTGCTTCACACACATTTCGTGCATTTAAAATTCTGCAGAAGCCCCAACTCCAAAGCAAACAGCGACAATAAGCATTTATTGTTGAAGCTTTTTTGGTCGCCTGGCACCCAGTAATATGTTAACTAATGGGATGTCGAATGGAGTTATTTGCTATTGCCGCTGAAGAATAACAATTCACCAAACAGGATATTGAATTTACATTCTTTGAGCCTCTTCTTGGTCTGTTCGACCAAAATATCTCCCACATCTGAAATAAATTATTGATAGGAAGGAGTATTGTGGACTTTACAGTGCTGCAAATGGTATCAGAACTGTAAAATATATTCCACCAAGACTGCTACACGTCGTTTTACTTGATTGGCTGTTGAGAAAATACCTAAAGGAAAGTCATTATCCAGCGAACACACACACTTGCACACTACACCCAAAGACTCCTCGGGGTTGATTCTAATGATACCCATGTGATTTATCCAGCAGATCCATGATCAGTGTGTAAAAAGGAATCCAGAGCTGACCTAATAAGCCATATCTTTGCCTTTGTTTCCCACTGTGCTTTTTTGAAAGGAGACATTAGGAAGCACGAATGAGGAAACCTTATCACAAAAGATGTTGGAAATGTGACATATTTCCTCGGGGATAATTGTGCTTTGTGTCTCGGTGGCCCACTTTTCCCTTCGTACTGATGCTTTGCTGCACACGAATGACAAACAGCTGCCTTACATGTAAAGGTCTTTTTTAGTCAAATCCATTAGCAAAGGTTCAGAGCAGAGGACTTGAGAGCAGAATATCCTCCATTGAGGAAATGTTTACACTTGGCGTTTAAATTGTTCAGCACAGTGCGGAAGGACTTGTCAAATTGGGTTAAATGAAGATCCTCAATTTCCCTTTTAATCTGAGTCTTACACCCCATACCCACGCAAAAAAACATACCAAAAAAACAAACAAAACAAAACAAAAAAACGCTGCTAAAGATAAAAAGCGACCAAAACAGTAGAGCATGGATATAGTGGTGAATGGCTCATAGAGGATATTTATGTAATCTTGGGGCACCAGGGCTGACTCAAACCCGACTCAGAGCCGCTGTTGCATAGAGAGGCCCAAGGACAGTAGCAAATTTTCTAAATCCCTGGTAGACACAGAAAGTTAAGACAAGCAGTGTTGCAATAAAACAAAGCCCAACCCATTTATCTGAGCATCCCACACAACCCCTGGCCCAGATTTACAGCCCCGAGCATCCAGAGCTACCAAATCTTCTGGCAGCCACCGCCGCAGATATTGATAGGAAGAGCTAGAATCCCACCAAGGAATTCTGGAGCTGGAGGGGCTAACTTCCCAAAACATGAGCCGTCCCTGAATGGTTTCAGAATCAAAGGCCGAAAAGTGTATGATGTAAAACGTTATGTACTATAATAACATTGTAAATTGGGACAAATTGTCTGTCATTGATTTTTTTTTGCTCTTTCTCTGAACTTGTCTAGCAAGTGTCTCGTGCTATGTGGCATTAAGAGTTTATGGATTGTTTGACAAAGCCAGGTCTTTGATGAGCATTTGTAACCTCCGGAGACAGAACACAGCTGCTATTCCGTCAAGAGCAAAATGCCTGTTTGAAAACAAATAAAAACAGGCCCTCTCTCATCATTAGATCTAAAGCACTTAATCCTGCACAGAGGCGGCTCTCCTCTTCCACTGAAAACCTTTTCTTTGTATCGCTTATGGATTTCCTCTGTGGAGTATCTCTGCATACCAAGTCGCTGATGCTAACCTCTGGAAGTCTTTGCCGTCATGCCCTTGTTTAGATTATCCCATGGGTGTGTATACAGATGCCTTTTAAATTATTCACAAGATAACAGAAAGTGAGCAGAATTCTCGCTCTGAGATAGAAAAAGGAAATTTGTGGTATTAAAAAATGCGTTTGTTCCCGGAAAACTTAAAACGCTGCAGTTTGCTTCTGTCAAACAAGCATAGCAAAAAAAATTACAAAGCATAAAAAGCCAGATTCTACTCCCGCTGAGTGAAAATTTCCTCCTGATTTAGCTCACCATTTTTTCCCTGCCAACTCATGAAACATGAAATGCACAATACAAATCACCCCCACACACTGAGACACACCTACGCAGGCCTGTATTTATGCTAGCCAGGCTTCCTATTACTCACCACAGGGGTAAATATTGGTAAAAGGTGACGTGCCACTGTGGCTCCAGTGGCTTTGCTTTTAGTGGTTATGAAAATTGCGAGAAGGCCTTGTAGTCACATGAAATTTTACAGCAGGCATGGAGGCACTTTCATTGTTGTGTTTGCTCCTCGCAAAAGCTCCAAGGCTCTTCAGCTAGAAAACAACAATGGCCTCGTTGTTCCGACTCATCTGCGTTCATGCCTGGTAAAAGGAGCATAAAAATCTCTCCCCCCGCCCCCTGCGAGCCCCGGCTCGTATCGGCACAGTTCAGGCACAGAGGAATAGTTTTTCAAAGTGTCACCGTTTAGGGCATGGTTTGGATGTCAGCAGCTAAATGAATAAATAATGTGCCCTCAAGTTGCATTTGATGTAGCGGGATCTGATCTGATATGACTTTTCACTCAAGGTAGCTAACATCCAGATGTTAGAGGAAAACCCTTTCTTCCCCCTCAGGTTGCTAATGAAACATGGAACAGGGAGGATGTTTATCCTCATTTCACCGACGAAAACATTCGGATGAATGTTAAAAAGAGGCAGATGAGAGAAGTTGTTTCATTAGAGCAAAATTGGTTCGGAAATGTTGCGTCGTGTGTGCGTCTGCATGGGCGATGGCAGGGAGTACATAGACAGAATCTACAGTATGTGTTGTCATTGCTCTGGGCTCCTTTGCTGCAAAGTAGGCACAGGATAGGAAGAGAGATACAGTAGTAGCTCACAGTGCGTGCTGTGTGCAGTTTTTGAGGAAGTGCAGACAACCCGAGGCCAAATTTGCCTGCAGTGTTTGGACATGGCCTACTTCTAAGCGTGCAGTCATTAATGTGGTTTTCTACTCTGTTTAAAGTACACAAATGGGATTTTAATTCATACCCAGAGTTCCTTATGCAGAGTGTCTGCACTGTGTCTTTTCATCCCACTAAACTCAGCACCATATGTATAGGTAAAACAGCATGGATTTTTAGGAAGTAGTGACATCCTGGCGCCTTGCTGAATGACCTTGAGTACCCTCAGTAAGCCGCAGTGTCTGAGGATGTGTGCGCTCAGTACCGTAGTGGCCTACTCTTGTCTCATGGACTTTGTAGTGCCTGTGTGTGTTTGAATAATGTCCTGCAGGAGACACTCTAAGTGCAACGTCTAGGACTCAGGCGTCAGCAGTAATATCAGGGCAACCTCTCCTCTCTCCTCTGTGTGCAATGGCATGGGGGATATTACAGCATTAGAACTCATGAATTATAGCCATATTGTTAGCTCAATGTCATGGGACAGAGACACGTTTGTGGTACCACCATGGCTTCAGTCAAGAGCTAGAAAAGGAGAAATGGGGATTATAAAATTTGTTTTTAAATATATACCTGTGCACACTGTTTTTTGACTCTTGGTGATAAATTTAAGCCAATTTCACTGAATAATGCCGTATTGAATTAGGATGCCACATTTGTCACCAACTGTTGTGAGCTTAAGGCTGCTCCTCTGTTTGATCTGAAGGCTGCTGTGCTATCGCAGAGCCACGTACAACTCAGGATTCTGTATCATAGCAAATGGATCTGTGCGTTTCCCAAAGACAAGGGGGATGGTGGAGGGGGAACCAGTGCAATAACAAAAGATGCATTACCTAATAGATTTGGCAGAAATACAGAGTTCAGGGCGGTCTGATAAAGCTGGGTTACAGTACTTTAATCAATCACTAAGAACACGAGCCAATTTAGGAAGAAGCCTGACATTCAAGATAGGCTTTCAGACAGGATTAGAAATACTGAATGGAGAGTCGACATATCTGCCAGGGCGAGCCGAAAGGACTGTTGTCAGGGGACAGTGTTCCCTCCTCCATGTGTGATATTGAGGCATGTCTCTCCCGAACAATCCCACCCTCCTCTTTCTATTTGGAAAGTCACATCCTGTCTTCCTGGCCTTGCCCCTCAGTTACACGAATGCAGATGAGTATTAGTAACAAGACAGCATTGGTCGCCTCTGTTGTTTACTCTCTCCGCTCCAGAAAGGGCACTGTCATTTAAGATGTCCCTCGGAGCTCATCATCATCTGGAGTCTCCGGCCTTACTAATAATATCTAGAATATCAATGTGAGCATGCAGTGAGCAGAGTAAGGCGGCTGCTTTTCTAAACAGACAACTGGGAGAGTCACTGGAGGAAAAACAGCTGCTTTCTTTGCCTTCAGGACATTGTTCTGGTGTTTTTTTATTTATATATTTATTTTTTTTTACCCACACCGAAGCAGCCTGTTGATCTTATCTCTAACACTCATATGTTTGGACACCACAATCTAAGTAAAATTTTAAAGAAGTGTTTTGCTGCTGAATAGACGGTCTTTTCACAAAACTCGGCAGGCTATATAGTAGAAAAATGCACATACTTTTGAAATTGGTGCTACATGACCATAGAAACAGAGGAAGAGGACTGAGGCGTTTGCTTTTAATCAAGAGGTAAAAAACCTATAAACCTTCTCCACAGTAAACAGAAAGGTAGCAAGCTGGTAAAAAACACATCAGCCTCTGTTAACAATACAATAAAAAGTATGGCATCCACTTCCTCTGTATTAATTCATATATAACAGCCAATTAGTGTACTAAAATGTATCTGAAGTCATTTAGGCAAGAAATAAGCAATGCAGTAACATAATCTTGGTTCATATTTTATCAGCACTGCCTACCGCCATTTGATCTCAATATTTTTAGCCTCTACAATACTGGAAACAATATGGCAACTCTCATATTCTAGCCAAACGTTTCACCAAAATATGTCTCTAAAGACGTTTTAGGTGAGAAACAGGCAACACAGGACAGATTCTTGTTTCATTTTTGATCAGCACTGCCTACCACCACCATTTGGTCTCAGTATTTTCAGCCTCTGTTGTTACAATACGGAAAACAATATGGCACCCATTTCCTGTTCATACATTCTGGTATTACAGCCAGCAGTGCAATAAAATATGTTTCTGAAAACATTTGAAGTGAGAAATAGGCAATTCAGTTAAACAAAACAAAACAAAACATATATCCTGTTTTATATATATATAACAAGAGACAGTATGCAGCCCACTTCCTGTTCAGAGATTATTGTATTATTCCAAACAGTGCGCTAAAGTGAAGACATTTTAAGTGAAAATAGGCAATACAGTAGAAAAAAAATCTTGCTTTATATTTGATCAGCGCTGCCTTGTTTTCCTGTTTGATTTCGGTTTGGTCTGAGTAGTAGGGAGAAAAGAGGGGCAGGTCTCTCTTGATTTGCTTTTCTACTCTTTAGCGGACATACACAAATGCAGAAGTACAACCTGTAGTTCGAGCACCAGCCCTCGAGCCAGTGAAAATCCACTGGATGCTGGGAAACTACACTAAACTAGATGAGCAGCAGCAATCTGGCTGCTAGGTGGAGGGAACCACCACAGTTAATTGTTTACCACAGTTCATTTACACATACGATCCACATTGTTTGGATACAAAGCTGGTTAAAAATGGACGAAGTATCCCTTTAAGAATATATCTGACTCTAGCTGCAAATTTTGAGATGAATTTATCTATTTTCTAAAGCTTTGGGGTTCCCTGAGGGGAAAACCTTGCCTTTAGCTCCAGCCCTATAGAGCCTGGGATCAATGGGGGAAACAGCCAGGGGCTCTGATGCTGCTGGATAAAGGGGTGGTTCAACTGTGGTGATTGATATCACCTCACTAATCCCTCCACATCTCTCTAAATCCACCTGGCTGTAGCTCTGAATGAGCCCGTAATGTGATGAATTAAGATGTAAATACTCAAGCCACATTTAAATTTCCCATTGTCATATTCTGTGAGTATTTATTATGTAAACGAAAGCAGTCGGAATTATATTTTTAGGACATTTTGTAGCTCTTTTCTTTACATTCAAAAATCTTTATTAAGGCTTTCCTGAAGCTATGAAGTATGTTCAATACACCCATTCCCATTCAAGATCAGGATACAGTTCACAGCCAACCTGTCTCTGAAATGTCAGAGACTGTATGCCATATAGTCCTCGTGGATATTAAAGCGCTATTAATTTCTTAAACACCTCTTATTAATGACTGATAGAGGCCATGTGGCGTGGCATGTGTTTGTTTGGTCTTTGTTTATGCTGAAGATGAAGGTCACCCCCTCATTAGTGCAGCAGCATCTTTTTTGATGTTGTGATATACATAGTAATCAAGTGTGCCTCACATCGCTGTTTACTGTTGACCTTTAGTTAAAAGCACATCACTGTCAGGTCGGTTTGAAACTTAATTATGCTCCCATAAAACTCCAGGCATCATGTGCAGTGGACAGACCTCATTTAATCTGCTGTCATTAGGCTACAGTGACCCTGTGCTCCCTCTGTAAATAGGGCCCACACCATAATGCCCATGAATCCATTATATCCTTTTTTTTATATAAGAAAATAAACGCATATGGTTTTGCTGTGTCAAGCGTGCTTGTGTACATCTCGGCTTTCAGCTATGTATTCAGAAATCCTGCTTGTCACACAACAATACACTTTGGCACCTCTCACTTCTCTGCAACTACCAAGCATTTGCATGTCAATAGCATCAGTCTACCACTGTGCTTTTGGCATTTGTGAGTACTCTGAAAGGAAGCCAGGTAGCGGAGGCCTCTGAAAAGAAACATCAGAATAATGTGTTGCTGTCATTAACGCGTTATTTTCTCAAAAATGTATCTTGGCGCATTTGGTCATCAATCACAATTAAGGACTCTTAGATGTACAGCTCAGGACGGTTTTAAAACTACATGCAATATTTAAAGCACATCCCTTGAGGGAAAAGGTGAAGCTACAGACCTGCTGTATATGATGCAACACACTGTGATACTTTTAGATCAGATTAATTAATTCCCCTTCCTACATTAAGTCTAGCAGTCGAACACCATATTTTACCTAAATGTGGAGTTTCTCTGTGTTTGCACATTACTGTAACTGCTGCAAATGCTAAGGCACCTAATGCATTATTAGCTCATTAATTTTACAGGCGGCATCTGGGTCATGTCTCTGCTTGGTATATGTATGTATTATTCTGTGGGAGCCTCTCACATCGAATGATGAAGCTGATCTTTCAATTTCCCTGCGAACTGCAGCCTACTTACCTTAAATTAAAGCTGTTATTTAGCTTATTAGGCCATGGAAAGATTCATTTTCTCAGCATACTTACAGTACATATTGTACACGCACACACACATGCACACACAGATGCACAAGGCTATTACATTTCACAGCAAAGGCCCAACAGCTTTCATTTTAGTGTAAAAAAAAATGAAATTAATTCCACATTCTTCTGGACAAGTTGATCTGAATTTTTTATCTTTGTCTGCAGAAAACATAATTCAAAATGCAGTGGGTGAGCGTGGTGAATTACATGCATTGAGTGCAGGGCTTCACTGCTTTTTGAAATGGTGCATAGCTAAGTGTTGTCCTCAGGATGATCAGCTCTTCAAAGGCCTGGCTTTGTGTGGTTTATGAGGATACTTCTGTTTGTGTTTTAGTTTCTGTGATGGGGGGGTTGGTGGATGGCAGGGACACTACTGCAAGAATTAATTTTCTCTATTCCTACCAGGAAATGTTTGCCACATTGTGGACATTACTGCATTGTAAATTACCCTCGTAATCCCAGTTTTAAATGTATAGTGCGTGCTACTCTGTGCAAAGACAATCTAAATCACATTATCACGAGAACCATTCTTCTGGCCCAGAGGAACTGTTTTGTTCTGTTTCAATAATTGCCTACCAATGTGGGTTACTCTTAGTTGCGTATCTGCATTTGATACTGGCTTTGCAAATGAGTATTCAGGCCAAGGACAACTGCATGGTCTCTTTAACCCAGAGCATAAGGGTCAATACTAGCCATAGGAGCTGATCCATCTAAGATTTTGTAATGCGGTGCCAATGAACTTGGAGCCCTGATTGTGAGAGATCAACTCTCTGTTGTAATTACCAGCTAGACCTCAATTAACTCACAGCAAACCTTTCAGTTCAACTCTATATGTTTGTGAAGTGTTAATAGCTGCTGTAAGAAAAATGTTTCCCCCACTCTCATGCATGCCAGTTCTTTGGTGCATCTGATCCACATGGATCAATGTTCAATGCGCCGCATATTGTTCGATACATTACTTAAAATGACATACTTTAAGCATTCGATACAGACTTTAAATAGGAAATAAGCCATTTATCCTAAATGATCCTCATTAATCTTAAACTATAATCAATCAGTGTAAATGTTAAGTGAGTTTTCTTCTCGGGCAATAACTCTTTGGAACTGGTGGCGAGCTTCATGGCAAGCAACATTTTGACCAAAGAGTATAGCAGGAGTAATACACAGCAGTTCACATTTGAAGTGATTGTCATAAACTTTGATTTGCTTTATATACGTAGTGCCATGCTAGCGCTGTTCAGGTTCCTTGCACTTGCCTGAATTTTATTAGGGATTCATCCCAGAAGGCTAAAAATCCATCCTCCTTTCAACTGTAAGCCAGAAATTGATGTTAGTGCTGCCATGTTATACGTGCTGTCTTCACAGTGGAGGAGATGAGAAGAGCTGCTTGAAATATCTGCTGAATTCTCCTTGGTATGCTCGAGTGTATCCTCTCCAGGAATTCAATCATGTTTCACATGCGCTCACCAAGTCCAATCAAATGTGTTGCCACATCGCAGATGTAGGATGATTTGACCAACAACAAGGAAACACAACATTCAGACGGTGTCTGTGTTAGTACTTAGGGATGTAAATCACTGGTTTCATCACGATGCAGGATTATTACAGTACCAGCGATTCTTTGGACAAGGATAAGATATTTGCTGTTATCGCAAAGTCTGCCCCAATACAACTTTGAATCAATTCAGGGGGTTGCAGTTGATATGAAAGAATATCATATGTGCATTTAACCCTTTGAAATCTGGAGCCACAACACTTTTCTTGTGCTGGTTTCAGATGCCTTTCACAGGTGTGTGATCCTTTTAACTCTGAGCAAATTGGTGTGATTTCTTTCAAAAACATGGGGAGAAAAGGCATTGAGCAACTTGGCAGAAATGTTCCACAAATTGCAAGAAATTAGTAGATTTAGAAAAACATAAAAAAAAAAAAAAGCTTAGAAAAATGTCAAGAGAAAAAAGAAAAACAGCTGGGGAAAATTATTTTCACTACAACTTTATCTATAATTACCATAATAACATATTTTAAATAATGTTGCAGAATATTATTGTTATTTAAAGCACTCTTTAAAAATCGTTCTTTTTTCTTTATTGGCAGGTAATTTTCTTTTACTTTTTACTAATTTCTTTAGTTTCTCATTGACTTCTTAATGTGTTTTTGAAAGAAATTAAGCCAACTTGTTTAGGTTTTAAAGGATTGCCACAAAAATCTGACACTGCTTTCTTTTTTGCTTTTGGCCATAAAAGATGAAAACAACACAATCAGTGATTCTGAATAATTTTAACAGGTTAGATGCAGTATGATTTACTTAAAACTGAATCCGCTAACAAACATAAAACATGGCTCATCAGTAAGATAATTTAACAAAAGTCAAATTTGGCTCAAAAACATTTGTCAAGGTTCACTGATAAAACAACAGTTTTTTGCTAGTCACCCAATATTAGCTTTAGCACATTTACATTGCATAAATAAGCCTATTTGCTGGTGGACTTTCCTTAACTCATAGCTTAACCATTTACATGTATTATTTACATTATTTTTCTAACTTACCTTTTAGAACAGCACACCTGCTTTCAGCTGGCATGTATGTTTTTTCAGCCTAACGTTGAAACAGAGCAGCTAAAGTTTGCTTGTCGCGAGGTGCCCGGCCAAGTTCATCATGTTTCCTGTGTCTTTTATCTGGTAACGGTATTGTTTGCATATGGCATGTGCTTTGTCTGTTGACCCGTCTTCTTTCCAAAATCCAAAATATTCAACACGGTTGATTTATTCCAAAGAGGGTAGTAAATATCCTCATCGTCTTTCCTCGGCTGCCTGCCAGTATCTGCCTGGTGCTATCTGATTGCTTTCCATGGGATTTTCAAAATAAGAGGGTATCGTTAAGGTAAACTATGCAGGATTGCTGGTTACTGTTTGTAAACAGAGAAAATGAAAGTAAAAGCCAACGCCAGATTCACTTTCGTTTAGCAGTCCGCCTCTCTGTATTTGTGTGTTTTGGGTGTCTCTTGAATGCGTGCTGCTTATGTTTAGCACCTGGCTGCTACCTTTTTAAAAGCCCTGACTTCGCCTGAGTGCTGCGGGGATACACGCCTATAACACAGCACCGAGTTGCTGCAGATAAACACAGCTCCACACACTTCCACGCAAATCCTGTAAAGTATATCTCTGAAGTTGATGACATGGATCGACTTTTTCACATTGCATCAATGATACTAGGTCGTTGATCATTAAATAGATGCATCCAGATCGATGGACTGTTACACCCCAATCAGTAATGCATACATGGAAAATCCAACTCTGCTGATTACTGACACCTGTATGATAATATGCCTAATGAAAATTCTTATGGATATTTACCCTGTCATGATTATGAATATGTAACACAAAGAGGCCACAGAAATTTTGGTTTACTCTAATTTAACTGTTTTTCCCTCTAGTTTCTGAAGAGTAGTAATCTTATGAAAGTGGTGTCAAAGATGAAAAGGCAAGAAAGGAAAACAAGACTAAGAGTCTGCAGCCATGATAACAGCTCTGTGAGTCTGTGCTTACAGGCACAGCAGTTAAATGTGAAAAATCACTGTAGCATGCTGATTTTTAGTAGGTATACTGTTCACTGGATTGTTTGTTTTATTGTTGTTAGTTCTATTTAAAGAATTAAGAATATACAAAATAGATTACATGATATACATGTTTATTATTTTATTATGTATTAGAATAGCAACTTTTTCAAAGCTGTTAGACCAAGTGCAACAATCTTATTATTATTATTATTATTATTATTATTATTATTATTATTATTATTATTATTATTATTATTTTGTTAATAGTTCACAATTCCATAAGAAGCTAAGAATGACCATCTCCTGTGTAAAACATCCCATGATCAGTTTTCTGTCAAATTTTGGGGAATTTTATTGAATGAAAATTAATATCTAATGGATTTTTTTCTGTCATTATCTGTGAAAAAATGAAAAATGTATTCCTGCTTCTAAACATTTTATTTCTGCCACTTTACTTACATACTTGTTTCATGTGAAATGTTAATATTTTCAAATTAATTTTATTTTTTAATAAATAAATAATATTGTATATTATATTAAAGACATTTTGCTTTTTGTGTGTTCTTTGGGTGTGGTTTTTAGGCTATTTATAGATTTCCACCACACTGGAAGTTGAGCTGTTAAGATATTTTGCTGAAAAACAAAAGAATAAACTCATGGTGGTGTTACATGAAAACCCAGGAGATCATTAGTGTCAGCAGGATTGAATCTGGCAATAAAATTTCATGGTTACCCTTCCACGAAATTTCACTGAGATATTTTACAGACCCAACTCTCATTGCCACCATTAGCACACTATGATTACAACTATAAAAAAAAACCCAAATTCATATAATATATTTGTGTGTGTGTGTGTGTGTGTGTGTGTGTGTAATAATAATGTTGATATCAGCAAATACACTTATAGTTGTTTAGCTTCTTTGTATGTCGTCGTTTTGCATCTCGTTATAGTCTCAATCTTAGTGTTTTTGTGTCTCCTTGTAGTAATTTTGTGTCTTTTTGAGATATATTTGTATCCTTTTGGTCATTTTGTGTGTCTGTGTGGCTGCTTTTCCATTTTTTGTCATTCCTCGCATCTTTGTTGCATCTCTTTGTGGTTGTTTTGAATGTCTTCTTGGGCAGTACTTGTTAATTTGAGTGACATTTTGCAGATGAGGACACTTACACTTTCTGTCCCTGTGCCCGGATGCTCTTTCAGTAATCGTTCCAAAGTATCGATATCTAATGGTAAATGGTCTAACAGATAATGTGAGATGTGTAGAATAAACAAAATCCCCCTGTTTTAATAAGACTTGCAGTGTTTATGATCAGTGATTTGGTTATTTCTGAAGACAGAAGCGTCCTCATCTTTATGTCAGCAGCACTTTGCTGGAGCTGTGTTGGCAGGGTGATAGAAATTGCACGAGAAAACACTTCGTCAAGAGAACAGATCCCACCCTGCAAACGACATCTGTGGGAGGGTGGATAATGAGTATGCCATGTGTAAAGCCTTAATGTGTTTACATACGGCTAGATTAGAGACGGACCCAATACTTGCCCCTGCGGTTTCTCAAAGAATCCCTGTGGGCTACTTGAGTGATTAGCTACTTTGAGTTTTTTTTCAGTAGGAGTGTCTAGTGGGACTCTGCAGTGGATCAATAGGAGTTAGGATGATGAACTGTTTGAGAAAATTCTTTATTTATGATTGTTAAAAAAAGTAAGCTCAGTCCTTTCCCATCTAATTGAGTCAGTTTGTGCAGATTAATTTCCCCATACCCCCACGTATTGTTTCACATTTCATATTACTGCCTAAACTGTATCTGACACTCGGAGGCATGCACACCCAGTCAAGAGAAAAAAAGGCAATATAGATGTAGGGATGGGCCCAGGACTTCTAGATCAAATCTGTCCCTATCATTTTAGTCACAAAGAGCAAACAGTTGTTTCAAGCACCGTCAGCAGTTAACCGAATGGCCATTATTTATTTGCTGTGTAGCCACAGAATTCATCTCAACATGTACTCACCTGGAATCTGTCTCTATTTGGCCTGCCAAGCTCACCTCTTCATGTTTCCTCGGCCGTTTGGCTGGTAATGATACTCATGGCAGCATTTATTCCAGCAGCCAGGGGAAGTAGGTGGAGACACACGGCTTAGCAGGCGGCCGCAGCAGCAGCAGCGCCGTCATTCCCCACCATCTCCCTTTCCGCTTCTTTAGAAATATGTCAGCATCACCGTGGTGATTAGCAGTCAGAATGTGCTGCGTCTTTGTCCTTGATTTAATGCCAAATCTCCTAAGTAATAATGACTGCACAGGCTCTGTGTCTGACGAAAAAAGCAAAGCAAAGGAAGAGTGGGCCTCATCCCTCACCGTTATAGTGCCACTGGTTCCCAGCAGGAGCCTTGTGAAGCCGCAGCTCGGTTTTGACATTTCGCGAATGTTGTTTCTGAAACATGCCAATCTCCTTGATTTAATATGGCGGGCTGTTGTTCGTCAAGCCCAGGAGCTTATGCACAGAGCGTGCCTGCGAGAGGAGACGTGCAGTATGTGTGTACATTCATTATTGATTTTGCTGTGTTGGAATCCATGTTTGCCTATTTGAAGTAAACACGTGTAAGCAGACAATTTACAGATATATTTTCCACATTATTGACACGCAGAGGCCAGGGAGCAATGCTATCATAAGCTGAGCTTGCCTCAAAATGGAGCCTTCGCACGGATGTAGATTGGTGTCTGTCTGGAGCACAAATAGAAGGTGAGGACACTAAATTAAGTTTTTGCCGTTGCCTCTCACATTTTAATGAGTTCAGCTGAGGTAACCGCCCGGGTACATAGGTTTCTGCCTTGTGCTTCCTGTCTTGTTGCCTGTCTCTTATCGTTTCTATAATGGCACTTTCGGCCTTTGTTATAATGTAACAGCACCAGAAGCATTTGTAATCACTGATTACACTCTCTCAGGTCAGGACGGCTCACTTTATTTGAAGTTAGATGTTCCAGAGGACTAATGCAGCTTTGTGAATGCCTTTGTTGCAGTTGAGCTACTATAATAACAGAGAAGGGAGAGTCAGAAATTCCATCTACTCAGAACTCTTATTGGTTCCTTTTTTAACAGAGTCCATTCAGCCTCTCTCTAAGGGATGTCGGGGCGTAGGAGTACATTTGGCTCTGTGCTCAGACTTTTATTGCGATGCAGAGATCTCTCTGCTGTAGGAGAACAAAGGGTCCCCTACAGTGAGCGTACACGGCTGTGGGCTCGGACCAAAATAAAGAGGAAGAAAGTCTATGTATTTTCTTCTAAATATGGGATCTGTATGGGGACAGCTCACGTGTTGTACTGTCGGGCTGCTTTTGAATATTGATGAATAGGGATTGAACTGGCAGAATTTAACATGTCCTATTAATCAGGGATCGGAGAATTGGGGAGGATGGTGCTTAACGGCTTGTACTTGGTGGAGTGCCGTCTTGCATTAAGAGCTAATAACCTCTCTTAGACTCAGCACAGCACCCCCCCTCCTCCTCTCCTCACCCCGCCTCCATCACCCCAGTTGTATTTATTATGGGCTGCAAGGCCACGGTGATGAGACGATCAATATTTCTGGGATGATGAGGGAGAACTCATGCAATCTCTCTCCCTCTCTCTCTGTTCCTCCCTTGGCAGTGCTTCAGCAGGTAGAGAGATCAAAGCGGAGAGGACCTCTGAGATGCTGTTGGAGGGGAGACTGATGAAGTTCTGTGCTGTGTGTCCTCTAAACACACACACTCCATCACCACTGTCCTATGTCCTTGCTATGTCCTGATTAAAAAGTTTGACCTGATGTATTTTATCTCAGCAAGAATTAGTGTTATCACACTCATTCTGCTGCTGTGTGTGCAGATCTAAACACAAATGGCCTCGGCCAAACTTGAAATTGAAAATCTTGTATCTGTGGGGAATAATGAGGTGTCCTTTTGAAAACTTCCTTTGGGCAGACATCTTTCTTTGTTCAGGGGATCAATATGTGGAACTTTTTACCCACAGAGCACATAATGGACCTCAAATATGATCAATTTAAATTTCAGTCGAAACAGTTTTGAAGAGAAATCAGACATGTGGTTATTGATCAGCACTTTTTTGTGGTACTTTTTTTCTAATTTTCTGGTTCTTAAGTGTTTCCTTTTTTTTCTTATTTTTTTTCCTTAAGTTACAAATAAAAAACACACAATGATGTTACGATCCTGTAGGAGTGGGAATCACCAGAGGCCCCCAGTACGATATTGTCATGATACTTAGGTCACAATACCATATTGTTATGATTTGTTTTGCAAAATAAGGCGAAACTTTGCCAGCATCTGTTTTTATCTACAAGGATACAGTTTTTAGTTGGTTCATCTCACTTCAAATACATTCATTGTAGCGACATGTATCCAGTGGAATGAAAAAAAGTCATTGAAAAAAATGAATTTATTATTCTCATAGGCTTCCATAAGTTAAACGTGTATCTGAAATTTTAATGATATATAGAGTAGAAAATCGATACTTGCCGTCTGTATATTGATACAATATAGCCACACTAAATATCGTGAAACTATGCTGTATGGATTCCCACGTCTCCATCCACATCTTATAGGCTCATTTGAATTTGTGCATAAAAAAAAGAAAAGTGGACATGCCAAAAAAATGTTTATTGATTGCAGGTAAATGCAACTAGCAGTTGAAGATTTGGTGAATAAATAACGATGTACAGACACAACACAGGATGATGTCACGACCCTATAACCATCATTTCAACTTTGTGTCTGAGTCATGTGTTGGTCATAATTGTGGCGTTGGCAGACAGGTCGAAATATTAAACTACCCAAGAGCCTCAGCTGCCATTGCCGTGGAGAGGAGGCCAGCCTGAGGCATGAATCTGGGCAGAGGATAATTCAAAATATATCTTCATTCCAGTTGAGAACAAAACACGGAACAAACCATAAGGTGTGTTTCTATCCATGTCTTTTTATGTACATTTTAAATTTGTGCATAAAAAAGGAAAAAATGTTTTATGGCTAGAGGAGGTAGAAAAGTTGGTGTATCAATTAAAAGGTAAATACGACTAAGTGCAATGGAAACGTTCAGAAACACAATGGAAACATTCAGTTGGTGACCCACGTGCCATATCCGGCCAAGAAGTAACCTCCGAGGTGCTCAAAATACATATATCTGATATAATAGAAGTAGTTAGTTTTAAACTCTCTTATTTCCTTTGTCCTGTGTTCCCTCCATTATTATACATCCATTGTTTTGATTTTTTCTTTGAAATTTGACTGGTACTCTTTTATTACCGTCATCTTTTTTGCACTAGTTTTTTTTTTTTTTTGCTCCTGACTGGGGAATTCACTCCACCTACTGCTGATCTCATTGAACCAACATGAAATATTTGCATAATGGTAGTTTCAGAAAACACACATATATGTACATTTTCTTTTGACAATTTTCTGAAAATGTTGTTTATGTTTGTGCTATAAATGTATGAAAACCCAATTTAACTTGCTGAATTTAAGCACAGTTGAACCGGAAGTTAAAACTGATTCATTAATATATGTATGTAATGTATGTAACTTCAGATTGTGTCGTATCGACACCATAATTTTTAGCTTCCAACTCCCCTTAGATGCTTCGGTAACATTTTGAGCTTAGTGATTGCACGTTTCTTGGTACGAGTCATAATTAACATCTACCTTGAAGTTTTTTTGTACACAGGCTTGTACCCTCAAAGAATTATTGTATTTTCTGAGGGAGTTCTTAATTTGTTCTACTGATGATTTAACCAGGAGTTTTTTTTTGCTGATTCACATTGTAGAGGAGCTCCAACTGTGAGTCATGTCTATGGGAAAAAATAATGAGACGCTAATTTTCAGAACTAGGGGGGCCTGAAATAGCTTCTCCCACTTTGCAACTCTATAATGTTCAGTTTTTGTAGTAACGGTTTCCGAGTGGTGTCTATTCAACTTAATGAGCATTTTGTAAGCTGTAGTGTGTGATGCTATTTAACTGAATTGCATTATATGGGCAGATGTTTGCAATATTTAGTCAGTGATACACTGAAAATAGGTTTGACTACAATTTCATCAATAGAAATGGAGTGGATACGAATGGGGTGGACAAAATATTAGAAACAGCTGTCAGTAGCATGCAATATAATTCAACAGCAAAACAACCCACAGTTTCTAAAATGACTGTATAGTAGGGATGGGTGATATGGCTCTAAAATATCAAAATATTTCAGGATGCTTTTTGCAATAACAATATTCCTGATTATAAGAAAAAATCACTGAAAAATATTTTATCATTCATTACAAGAACATAGTATTGCAGCAACATATAGTTTTAAATGTCAGAATAAAGATTGCCTTCAAATGTTCAGTGCTGTGCCAAAAGCAATTTTGCTTTCAGCCATGCTTGTTGTTGCCGTGTGCATAACAGTATGACATCATTATGTCAACAACTTGGAATATTGCCATTATCATGATATGAATCTTTCTTATCATTAAAAATGATGGCGGTATTTTCATGAATGATATGGTACACATCTACTGTAAAGTTAATTTCAGCTAGGTATAGCTAATAAACTGGCAACTGAGTATGTATTATTATGTATTAGTATTATGTGGTTTGAATATAATAGGTTGTGTTTTGTGGTGTTTGTGGGTATTTTCTTGTGTGTTGTGTGTATTCTTTTAAAGGTCCAACCAGGTTCAAGTGTTTCACTCTAGCTGAGGCTATAAATGCTGCAGTATGTCTCAACGGCCGATGCTATAAAAACACGAATGAAATACTTTTATCGATATAGTTCATATAGCCTTTGAACGTGGAGATATGGCAGTAATGTCTGCTAGGTTTTCGGCTTCTGCTACAGGGATCCCAGTGTGCAGGGAAGGGACTTTGTCAGTGTGACTTTTCTGCATTTCGAAGCCTTTGCCAGCCCTTGGCCCCCAGCAATGCATGCCTTTTAGTCCCGAGATTGGATATGGATGGCTTTTCATGCATTATCACTTAGCAGGTGCTCGGGAGTCTCTGAGCAGAATTGTCCGCCACACACATTTCATTTGCACAAGTATCAGTGAAGGTGGGCTCATCTGCAGTATTTACAAAAATGTACTATATGTGTGAGGGCTCCCATGTACAACTTCCACGGGTAGGCTTTCCGTTGATCCACGTCTGAAGCAAATGGGAAAGCTGCCTAGTGATAACAGCACCTCCAGGAACGTCAGGATTGCTTTCTCTCAGTGGTTAGTGGCCCTCCAACGGCTGCTGATACATTATAAATCATTTACACAGTCATTTTGGAATGCAATATCCTCCTCTAAATGCTGGCTTTTCTTCTCCATTGTTATTAGAGCGAATACTGCAATAGGCGCACACGGCTGAGGGGGACCCTAAGCCACAGAAATTGAAAATTGATCAGGCAGTGTGGGAAGGTGTTGTCACTGGCACCACTGGTTCACCGTGGGATTGTTGATTAGCATTTACAGCACTGTCACACTGGAGGTACCTGTGCTGCCTGTAGCTACATCCTCCTCTGGCCCTTCTGCTCATCACAGAAAAAGAGATCTCTTGTAAGAGCAAACAAGGGAGATGGAATTTAAATTCTGCCTTGTTCATATCTGTTCCAAAGGGAGATGGAGGGAAAATGCTGCATGACATTAAGCAGGGCATGAAATTTTTATCATGTTATTATGTGCCTGTGTATGACTCCTGCTGCTGGGTTTTTAGCAGAGCTGCTCCTGTAAATGGCTACTCCTAAAAGGACAGGTTCACAATTTTGTTTTAAAATGGCTATAAGATGTCCATACGTGCAATGAAACACATTTATGCTTGCTGTAATCAGTCCTCCTGTTCACACTGGCCTTCTGAAAGAAGCTTTTCAACAGAGATGATGGAGGACAAAATCCACAGTCCTGTTTCTCTGCAAATATACATCCAAGTTATTTAAAGTTATCAGAAGGCTTCAGCACTCGGAATTAGTTCAATCAAAAGGATATCATGCAAAATTTTCTCCTTTTGTTCATATACTTTAGGGCTGCATGTTATTGGATATTTCGCAATGTGTTTTGTGATATAAAAAAAACACCAGGTGACTTGAATTGCTCTAGTTGGAAATAATTATTCATTCTAGAATCATTGGGATTGGCATTATTTTTTAAAAATAATAATAATAATAATAATAAATGATGATGATGATGATGATGATGATAAAACTTAAAATTGACTCTAAAGACTTTTTTGTGTGAACCACCCTTCCTTGTACTTTACTGCTATACAATTGGTTTAAATGCATACACACACTGACCCAATAGCAGTGCTTCACAGTGGCTACTCTTCTGAAAGGATTCTGAGGTGGAAAATTATGTAGTTTAATACTCTGGTTGACTCACCATGACACCGGTGTATTCATATAATACTCGTGTATCAATCCAGGCTAAAGTCTGTGATCCAACATGTCTTGTGATTGATGGTTTCACTATGCATGCAGAGCCTGCGTGTCACTCACTCGCAGACAACTCTGTGTATCCAGGGACTCTTAAAGGTCCAGTGTGTAGGATTTAGAGGGATATATTGACAAAAATGGAATATTTTATAACACGTACATTTTCTTCATTGTATAAGTACCTGAAAATGAGAAACCACGTGTTTTTGTTGCCTTAGAAGGAGCCTTATATATCTACAGAGGGAGCAGGTCCTTGCACACGGAGGCCGGCCTGCTGCACTGCCATTTGTTTACAGTAGCTCAGAATGGACAAACCAGACACTGGCTCTTTGGGTTTTCCCCTTGGCTACAGAAGTTAGTGGCCCCTTTGGGATGAGCCCAACAGCCTTAGAAAAAGACATTTTTAACATGATGGTGCTTTATTCAGTGTTTTACTGATTTAAATCCCTGGGTCTGTTAGTTTTAGAGAAGAAGAGAACTCTGCATATAATTCAGCGACACTGAAGGAATTCTAGCTGGGTGTTCACACATGGCACATGACGTTAGTTACAATCTGCAATCCATATCAGTGGCCAGTTTTTTTCTTTTCTTTTCTTTAAAGTTTAGTATTTTTGCCTTTTTTAATTTTGTTGTTGTTGTTTACACATTCTTAGCGCTGTATAAAGCCAAGCCATTTTTCTTCTTCTTCTTTTTTAGTTCTGTTCGATGCCACTGAATCCTAAACACGGTTCCTTTAGCGGAGTAAATCATATTATATCAGACTGACTTTTCTTGTACATTAGTGTTACCCTTCCAGCCTCGCAAGTCCAACCTGCAGTTTGGAGCATCTTGTTTCTTTAAGCTAACTCCGCTCACTTTGGCCTGGCTCGTAGGTTGTAACTAGGTTTTACAGTCCGGCAACTCTGCTCTAATGATCAGTCGGGGGATTATATGATAACATTGGATTTAACAGATGCCTGATTTCTTCTATGAAGCGAACACAAAATTTGGGCTTTTTGCAGCTGTTACAATTGAGCCTGTGGTTAACCAGACATTTTCTGCAGACTAACTGTTGCAAGAGCATGCGCTTCACTGCGTCTGTGGCACTTACGAACCCGGATGTTACTTTTCTGAACACTCAGAGAGGAATCTTACTTACTGCAACAAACCCCGCCACACTACGTCGCACTTAAACGGGTCACAAGGCAGATCTTTAAGGGAAAGACTTGGCTGGTAACATTAGTTCTGAAGAATGAGAGCCGTGGGAGCTTTTCTTTTGAATCAGGCAGCAAAAAATTTGCAGCATTACTCTGGGTTCATCAGGGTCACGAATACCTGGAGAAGACATGAAATTAGAAAAACTGTTTTGGAACTGGAAAATGGTATGGAATTACCACAATATTTTGGAAAAGTTTTGAATATAAATTGTTTTGGCTATTGTTTAAAATATGAAAATCACAAAATGTTGCACAAAATATGATCCTAGTATTACTAATATAAAATGTAACCTTTGTAACGCCTGATACAGGACTAACGTCACTTGTATCACGTGATAAACATGGACCAGATAGGCGTCGTCATCATCATGGCTGCCAGTGTCGAACAAGCAATTAGAATTAGCAAGCTCTAGCAGTTTACCTTGGAGGTGTGTGTTTAATAATGTATGCAGAGTTTGTAAAAGGTGCTAAAGGTACTTGAATTTTGCACTCAGAAATTTAAGTACAGGACTACCATTTTTTTAATTGCATCCTGAAAAAAATGTATTTTATATAGAATTGAGACAGACAGACTGAAAGATTGATTATTTTATTTAAAAAAACATAAAATAATAATAATCAATTGTTTTATTCTAAAAAAAAATGTAGAAAATTGTTTGAAATGAGAAAAATAATAACCACTTCATTAACAATAAGTGAAATTTTAGGCTCTGGTAACATGTGTCCGTTCTCATTTTTGAATTTGCACAATTTTCTTGTAACAGATGGTTGTGGAGAAAACAATTTCATCTTTGAAAATAAAAATGAGTGCTTGAAAAAGTACTTAAAAGTCCTTGAATTTGACTTATCCATGTTTGTGCACACTATGCATGACCAATGCTTTGCTTCACAGGCGTACCCATTTGAAACTTAAATACAAATAGAAATGGTGAAAAGTTATGGAAATGATTTGTAAATCAATTGGTAAAACTATTTGGAAACCCTGATTACATCGCACGACCCACAAAGAAGCTATTGCCCATGCGCACATCACAACATTGATGCTGAAACACTATATCTTGCAGACCTATTATTCATTCACTGCAGCTCAGCAAGGTTACGCTGCCTGTTAAAAGTGCAACTAACAAGACTGTAACTTTGGTCCCAATTGATTTATGTAATTCAGACTGCAGAAGCATCATATTCGCTTCGGATAAACTTTTAAATACATTTTTAAAAAGATGTGGATTTTGTCCCCTGTCACTTATACTGGAAGCTTGTTAGGGAGGGATCTTTTAATAACCAGTATTAACAGGAGGAATGATTACGGCGAGCAAAACATTGTTTTAATGTTAATATGGGCACCTGACGTTTTTTAAGACAGAGTTGTCAACCTATCGTTTAACTATTAATGTAAACACTGGCCTTTGCAGCAGAGAATAATTACCTGCTGACAGTTGATGCCTTTCACGTTTCACTTGTCCTATTACCATTATTAGGTACATCTTGACAAGTTGCCCAGCACTTAATTGCAGTATCCAAGTCAAAGGCAGGTTCTTGATTATGTGGATTGATGATAGCACTGAGAGCTCTGTCATGTTTATGTGAGCCGTTTTATGTCATACCAGAAAAGGCCTCCACCAGTCAATAAAAATGACTGACTAAAAATGGGAGCAAACTGGTGGGCTGCCGCAGAAATGTCATTAATTTTCCTGTCCTCTTCTCTTGCAGCACAGGATAGAAGATCTGACGAGCGGAGAAAGGACAGTGAATAAGGACCTCGCTGCGGTGAGGAGCTGCATAACTGTGACTGTTTTCTCCTCGCCTGTACGCCGGCAGGCTCCAGTACCACAGCTGATGACTGTCCCTCAGGTGGCTGGATTGCAGGGCTGAGCGGGAAGCCTGTGTGTTTGCCGAGGGGGGTGCCCCGGCTTGTATGTTGGTCACTTGCAGTTGCACTCGCTCACAAGGACCATGTGGTTTTCTCCAAGGAGAAGTCGTCTCCCCTCGCAGAACTGGCACGGTGCCCACAGTTGCACCAATCTGCCCTTGTGGGTGTTGAGTTTTTGTTGGTGCTTTGCGGCCATGAGAGGTCAGAACTACCACCCCACTGTGAACACGCAGTACGGGAAACTCAGAGGGGTGAGGGTGCCCCTGCCGAGCGAGATTCTGGGGCCGGTGGACCAGTATCTTGGGGTTCCGTACGCCGCCTCCCCAGTGGGAGAAAAGCGCTTCATGCCCCCGGAGCCTCCTTCCTCCTGGTCAGGGATCAAGAATGCCACTCACTTTGCTCCCGTCTGCCCCCAAAATATTCACAACGCTGTGCCAGAGATCATGATGCCTATATGGTTCACCTTCAACCTGGATATAGTTACTACATACATACAGGATCAACACGAGGATTGTCTTTATCTAAACATCTATGTTCCAACTGAGGATGGTGAGTGTGTCAAGTGAACAGGTTGAAACCTTCTACTCTGTCTCTGCCTCTTTCTCGCTCTGTCTTTCCTCTTCAATTTTGTGTCACCTCTGTATTTTGCGCGGAGCATGACCTGTTGTCTGGCGCATGCTGTGTCTGTGTCCCATCATCTCAACCTCCCATCTTGACTTGATCTTTCATTTAGTCTTTTCATCAACTCTCCCCTTCCATGCCACTGTTAGAGGTTCCTCTTTTGATGACTAAATGACTTATTAATATGAACAAAAAGAACAAAAAAATCTAATCATACAAGGAGCAGATTGGAAATACTTGGCGCACCTTCCTACCCTCACTGTCTTGACTGTTCTGGGGATATTAGCCATTAGTGATTAGTAGCCTGCCTCATAAGTGAATGATCTACTACTGTAGGGTTGGTGAAATATTCTGTCTGGTACACGAGAGGCCTGTGGCATCAGCCTGACCTATGTAAGACCCTTTACTCTCCTTGCTTTATCCAGTTTGTCCTTGCACAAAGCTAAAAGCAAGGCTTTGTGCAAAAGGCAAACATAGATTGGGCTCCACTGTGGCTAAAAGATTTCTAGATGTTGGCTCTTTTAATGCCCCCACATTATTTCACCACTTGAAGGAGACCCACACTGGAAAAACAAAGTGGGCCTGAAATGTTAAGTGCTCTGAGAATCAAATGGGCAATGTCAAATAACACTTTCACTTATCAGATTACAATGTGAACTGCAAAACGTCGGAAATGTAGCCTCTCCGCCTGCTGTGTGGCTGTAATGGGTCTTAAATAGAAGTGCATGTGAAAATGGGCTTCCTGTGTCCCAGGATGCAGCAAATTCATTCCACCATTTTGGAATATTTCTGCAGCAACACCCCCAGTTACTTTCTCAACAGGTCTTCTGTTGTTCTTGTTGTTGATGATGACTGGGAGGGTGGCGGGAGGAGGAGGTGGAGGAGGAGAAGGAGGAGGGAAAGAGGGTGAAGAGGGGGAGGGGTCTGACTCAGTCTGAGTTGTTGCATGTCACATGCGATCTTTTTCCAGAGCTCTCTGTTATTTTGTAGTTTTTCCATTCATTTTACAGTCAAAAGAATATCCAAGGAATGTGCCAGGAAACCCAACAAGAAAATGTGTAGAAAAGGAGGTATGTAAAAAGAAAAAAAAGAAACAAAAAAGCCTACATGGAACGAAAGAGAGGAATTGAAAGAGTGAAAGAGAGAGGAGCAGAGTGATGGGCGCATCCTTCCAAAGCCGCCAAAATCACCACCTATCAACTCCCAAATCAGAGTGCTAATTGGGATGAACGTGGGACTTGTGACTCAGATCAACCTTGACATGATTGTGAGAGATGAGTGAGCGCTTGTGTTGTGTTATGTTGTTGCGTGTGTGCGTGAGAGTGTGTGCATGCTGACGTGTGGTTTTACTATGAGAGTGTGACAAGGAGTGAAAATCCAGGTCCGTAAATAAATTATGACGCTTCGTCAAGCACTAGATCATGATGTCTAAGAATAAAATGTATTTCATTTCTTTTTTCTTTTTCTTTTTTACACGATTTGTATGACTTCTCTTTAAAGTGTAATGCTCTTTAATTTAAATACAACTGTTGATTAAATCAGAGGCACGAGTGCTGCTTTGAAATACTTGAAGATAAAATCTGACTTAGTATGCAAAGAACTTAAGTCATGTTTCAGACGGCTTTGACAGCACTTAAGACACCAGCTTATTGGAAGTATTTGTCAAACATGACACCTGAAAGTGTCTGAGCCTCAGCCGTTGATTAAATTTACACTAAAAAGTGGAGGGCCACCTCTCTCTTAAATTTATGATTCACAATTGTTCAAATAGGCGCTTGTGGGGGATTTTATTGGCATGACAGCTTTCATCCATCCATGTGGCAAATGCTTAAACACACAGCCACAGAGACACACAGTCCAATTTCATTAGCAACAGCTAAAATCTCACTGTTGGTAACAACAGAGGGCTAATTTAATCCAAGCATGCCTGAAGGCACTGGTGGACCTTATGAGTAGCCTTAAGACTGTGATCCTGAGCGCATCTCGCTTAAGAGTAAAGATTCAGTTTCAGCTGCGAGACCTCTGCTGTTGATTTCCATGGAGGCAGGAGGCAGCTATTTGGCCTCACTCCGCGGCTCGTACATTCTGCTTTGGTAAACCAATTTTGTTAGAGACAGACTGGCCCTCCAGGCACTTCTGCTTCTGAATTAGTCCCAGTTGTGGAATATACACAGAAATATCTCTTTAATATTCCCCTTCCACTTGGAATTTTTCAATTATCTTCCCCGTGTTTGGTAATGAGAAAATGGTTTATCATAAGTTTCATATGTTGGTTTTGTGACACATTATTGTGCAGAAAGATGACTGTTGCATCGCTCCTCTGTTGCTATAAACACAAAGGTTGTAATTTTCAGTCTTGCTGGAAACTCTCTTTTTTATTTCAATTGCACCATTTTTTTTTAAACTGCTTCTACTAATCTTGGCTTATGTTGAATTAGCAGTGCAAATGAAGCATAATTTATCCTTCTTAGGAAATGTAGAAAGCAAGCTCTGAAGCATACTTTGGTTTTGGTTAAATGTTTTCAACAAGGAAGTTAAAGTCTTGGTTTGGCAAATTCAAAGAGAACTGGGAAACAGTTTAACAGTTCATCACTTTCTCATTAAATATTTTAATTAGTGTCATTTCAGCGGTTCCGTAAAATTGTTAATGAAAAAAGGGTTATATGTTTTCCAGTGCTTTCAATGGAGACCTGTATAATACAGTAGAGTCATACACACTGTGCATATTCAGAACTAATAACGCCTCCACTACCAATTTTATAATCTGTATCTCTATGAATGCGCTTCCTCTGGAGCAAAGAGTGATTAATTTTCAGACAGAAGTATGGTGTTTGACCCTTGATGAAATGGTTGTGTGATTGTTGCCAAGCGACAGGAGCACAGTAAATGGCCCTCTTACCTCACGTGAAGCACCTTTGTTGCAATGGTGATGCCTATCAAGTGAGAAATATATATCACCCATGCACCCTGCAAAATGCATCAAGAGTTAGATTCTCGTGTTTTATGAGACAAGAGGCCGGTACATGGTGATTTGCACAGTGCAGACTGTGTGTAAATCTTGCACATATTCGTCGGTGTGACTTCATAGAGTGTTGGGAATAATATATGTAGAATGAAAATTTTGAAGAAATGATTTTCATCTTACAAGAGATTGAGAGTTATTGAGAAAGCCTGCCTTATACATCCTGTGCCATTAGTGTCCTACTAGGCATTGTGCAAGGAAACCACTTAATGTGCTGATATCAAAGATGTGGCTCATTTTCCTCCATTAAACAGGGGGAAAGCCTTTAAACCGCACACTAGTGTCCGGACAAAAGATCAAAGACTCATTCAAAAAATAATGGAAGGCTCAAGACAAAATTATAGTAGATGTGCCTTTTTTTCCAGTATGGTTGGTTAGTATTCGGAGCTAGGGTTGTTGTGTGGCTAATTCTGGCAGTGCAAAACCAACAGAGCACTGGTCTTTGCTCAGGAACAAATTGATGTTTACACTGACTAAAATGCAATTTGGAGAATGGCTTTGCAAGACTGGTGCGGCACGGCAAGTCCAAGATGTCCGAGTTGGTAGTCTAATGTGCAAGATCAGCACCGTAGCCCACTGCTCCTTCTGAAGTGGCCTTACAGTGTGTGCACACAGGGGCACAGAGCAGGAGCCACGGTTATATCACTCAGTCATTTTCTCTTCTCTGAGTCAGAGTGAATGGAGTGAAGAGAGGGGTAATGATGTGCAGGGACACAGCTAAGCACTATTCAACCTTCTAGTGCTAGATTGGCTCGAGATGGGTCAATTTTGTGAGGACGAACCCTGATGAGGTCAATCTTTATCTTATGAAGAGGTTTACATTGTTAAATTGATAGACAAACTTTAAAAGAGATCTGTAAAATCACATCCTTTTGATGAGCTCCTCTTTGAGGCAGAGTCCTGGTGATAAGACGCTCTCACCGTGCTGCCTGCTGTCTGTTTATACAATATGCGCGTTATTTTCTGCTGGGTTTTACGGCACGTCTCTTCCACCGCTTGTAACCCGCTTGTAAAAACTGTCCTTCACACTGGTCTCTCTGAATAACACAGCTTCTGAGAGACACTCTGAGATCAACCTCCCTGACTCCTAAATTCATCCCTCATCATGAGTGCATTTGAGATAAGTGCAGCGAAATCTGTTGTACGTTTTGGCTTGATTTGGACCACTCAACTATCATTCTTATGCAGCCCTCACAGGCAGCAGGCTGCCATGTGTTACGCAGCCTGGTGCCAGTACTGAACAGTCAGTCAGTTGCCAAACCTGTAGATTAACTACCCCAGCAGAAACACTGGACATTTTTTCTTCTTACCAGATGACCTCCAGATGCTAGAGAGCTGTGAAAACTGCGAAAGAGCCCCAATCCTGGTTAGACTGCGTCTGGGCCATGGCAGACAGTAACAGACCATGGTAATCCCGTTGGTTGGCCGACTCAACCCTGCCTCGGGGAAGGAGGGGCTGCTCCCTGAGTGCTGCCGAGGAAATCTGTACGCCAGGCAGACAGCATAAAAACTTTCCAAGAAGACAAGAACAAATATTGGCTTGTGCGATTTGAAAACAGAGCAGATGTCCGCTTTTGTTTGACAGAAAATTACTTCCATGATCTTCTGTGATCATCTATCTGGGACAGTTTATGACCTCGGCGAGTGAACGCTGCAGCCAGCCAGTGGCACATCAAGTCGCACTGACTTGAGATGCAAGACGCGACCTAAGCAGGAAGTCCCTATTCAGAAGCCTCCTGCTGCTGTGCTGTCCAGCTTCCACAGTCAATCCAAGGCTCAATATCTCTGTTCTGTTCTTTGTTTATCCCAAAACGGAATAGAGGACACAGCCTGTGGAGTCTTAAAGCCCTGTTAAAGGGAAAAACACTATTTATTTGTTGCTTCTGGTATCTCTGTTAGCTTAGAGTCAGAATCTCAAAGCTTGATTTCCCATTGAATCTCTCCTTTAAGTGGACTTCATCATTGAAACCCTTGTTTTTATGGCCATACCATAACATTTTATCCACATTTTTCTTGCACATAAGGCTGATACCCAGCAAAAAGACTTTGAATGGCCGTAGTTTGAACCCTCAATCATATTATACCGTTAAGTTGGGGGGGGAAAAAAGAGCGGTAGATTTTAATAGTTTTAGGGGATAAAGTGGTGCTGCAACAAGTCTGGGACAAAATCATTTTGTAATATGTAACTTCAAATGGTAATCAGCATGTTGTTTAACTGCTCTGGGTTATAAAATTCGCTCTGGGCAACACATTCTCTTTGTCTACATTATGACTTAAAGCTCATGATTAAACCAATGTCAGAGGAATGACATCCTGACTCAGGAGATGGGATCACCTGAGAGGCACATGAATGCAGTTCTAGTATTTTCCCACAAGATTTGTTGTTTGTATCCTTGAGATTTAACACATTTTGAGTGTGTCTGTGTGCTATTTTTTTTCCCAATTGTGCAGCATTTACATCTATGTATGTTAGATTTTTCACTGCCGTTGGTAGTGTTTTGCCACATTTCTTTTTGTGTTACTGCCACTAACTGTGTTTAAGGCTGCATACATTTATTGTTCTGGCTTTCAAAGGCTCTGAATGAGTCTGAAGTTAGTAATGTCTCATATTCAACTGTGGCACAACAGTTACTTAAATGACTGCTGTGTCTTACAGAAGATTAAGAAGCCTAAAGCGAGGTGATTGTTTTTGTAAAATATTTGTGCAGCGTAGTCGTCTTAGGGAAAAAATGGTTCATTAGATCCAGAACAGAGGTAAGAGACCCCTGTGTGCTCGGCTGCCACCGTACTCAGAAGCCTGTGGTCACTGTTAAACATGTCTCTTTTCATTATCGAGCTGTAGACAGGCAGCAAGACAACTTGGCTGCCTTTTATTTGTTTTTTTATTATTTGGGGAACAGCTGAAGCGCAGTGTGAGTTTTGGCTGTCCTTTACTGCAGGATTACAGCCTCCTTAACCTTTTAGCTGCATTCTCCATCATTCTCTCTTATGTGTCCCTCCCAAGCTGTTCCTTAACCTCTACACTGGGAGAAGGATTGAGAGATGGAGACGGACAGAGAGAGAGAGAGAGAGAGAAAGAGAGAGACCTGAGAGCAGAAAGACAGGAGGGGAGACGGATCCGGGCAATCTGAAAGAGAAAAATGGCCACCTGAGGATTAGAGACTGAATATAACTGCTCTAAATTGTCAAGGCTGCAACATTTCACATTTCACTAAGTCCCTTTCCACATTCTGACCTTTCTGATATTTAACTCTAAGGCCCATCTATTGTCAGTGAACCTTTTTCCAGCAAAGGAAAGACCGTTAACATTCAGCCCTTCCACAACGTATTGAGTGCATTTTGGATTCAGTGAAGAAGTCTCCAGAGCCTGAGAGCACTCTATATCTGTTGGTATGTTTGTGTGTGTGCATGCTTGGGTTTATTCATGTAGAACTCTACAGCCAACTTCAAGGGTGTCTTTTGTTTGCATTTCCACCCTGCTAAAATGTTAAATTTCAATAGCTTTTATGTAACAAGTAAGCCCATCAAATGCTGTTCCTTTGAACCTGATTTGATAAATGCGACAGGTTTCTATTTTGCTTGTCAGGGAACGTGAATAAAAGCTGTTATTCTAGATGCTGCCTGTTTTGAAGAGATGCAAATGTCGACTCCTGGAGGCCAGCTACGCGGAGAAACTCGTCAGTTCATTGTGGTTTTATTTTTAATGTCACACTTTCAGCGTGGCATCACTTTAAAAAGATTCAAGGTCAAATATAGGCTTGCTTTGCTGAGTCACTGCAGATGCCACATGTTCGCAGCTCCTATTATAGATCCAGCGTTTGACACACACGGGCCCACAGACAGCACGATTCAAAGTGACAGAGCTTCCCTGTCGACACCTGCCATCCAATCTATGCCTGTCTGAAGCACTATCACTCAATAACATCACTGTTTTACCATGTCAGCGGCACAGTGAACGCCAGAATAACAGTAATTTCTAACAAGCCATAACAAAGGCTGTATTAGCAAGAGAAGTGTCCTTGTCTTGGTGCTGGTTCTTATTCTGCTTCCCCTGAGGCCTACGTTAGAGACATGACGTCTGATAGATTAATGACAGTCACTTCCTACACAAGGAAGATGCTCCTGACTGACCGGGTGCTGCTTTAAAGTGCTAAACCTGCCAAACTCTGACAGTAAAGCCATTTTTAGACTGACATTAGCACTTTGTGAAACAACGAGGCCCCTTATTCACTTCAATGAGATCACTGTGTTGGCATAGCAGTGGCACAAATGCAGAGCTCTTCAGAAGCAGTGTTTTCCACTCTAACACACACAAGTGCACTGATGTGGAAAAACTTGTACTCTTGGTCAATCTTCATTTTGATGAGTAACAGGAAAAACCTTGATGAGCCACAGTTTGTCTTACTTAAATATAAATATGACATCAAAGAAGATCTTGGTACAGCATGTAAGCATGGACACAGCCATACCAAAAAAAGGACCAGAACACTGATTTAGCGTTATGTAGTGTATATTTTATATGTCGTACATAATCACATGCAAGGTTTCATCTTACAGAATCCTAACTTTTACCCTGGAGCCTCTTCACATGCCTGCATGCAGACAGAGAATGACTCACGGGCCTTTCAAAGCACCAAACCATGACAATGATTAAATCATACATTTATACAATAATATGATACACAATGACATTCACCTACTTTCATATTGAATTTTTTTTTTCACGGCATGCACATTCCAGTTGATTACTTTATGCAGGCTGTTCCTTATTAATGGTTTATACTCATTCTTATGAAAATTAATCCACTATTTGTATATAACTCACATTTTGTAAGCAGGGAGGCTGTGATCAAACGGTTTATGCGTTGTTGGCTGTCCTTCTTTATATGATGGGAGCAAAAGAAGAAGTAAGGTCACATAGTGAAAAGAGCGTAATGTCTACGTAGGTAGAGGTGGAGGGCGTTGGTCGGGATGGTGGACGGGTCAAACAAACACAGGACTTTGACCCAGGACACTTGGGTTCCTGTCTCGTGTGAAACCAACAATCAACGTTGAGTTCTTTATTAGTCTCAGTGAAATGAAAGTTAGAGCATCTTAACAGGTTTCCCATGGTTATGAAATTTCTGGAAAATGTATGTTCCTAGTATTCATTTAAAATCAAGTGCTGCACTATGCGACTAAAATTATTACTACTTGCCAGTGCCTCACCTCCTGTGGGGTCATTGATCTTGATTAACAAGAAAGAAATGCAAACAAATTCAAAATTCAAATCCAAACAAAAGTCAGATTGCATTGACATCTACTAGACCTTTGGTTTTCTGCCCCCCTTAAAACGGCTGTGACAGTGACGTTTTGTGAATTACCCACATATGTGCCGGTCTGGTCTGGTTTTTGTTTTTGTTTTTTTAAATCCACAACAGTCTAGGAAATGTGAGTTTTAATTTATGACTGTGTCACCATAAAGGCCTAATTATTTTAAACTATTCAAATTAAGTTAATGGAAATGGGATAAAATGTTATGAGGAAGTTTATGAAAAGTTTTAAAAATTCATTGGTAAAAATGTGTGGGAACCCTGTGTTTAATACATTACGACATATTTTCCTGTGAAGTATATTTGAGCTGTGCACAGTTACAAGAGGGATTTAAATCAAATCCTTCGTATTTGATTGGACTGCTAGAAAGTGGGTGGGTTTAGCGTTTGATGTGGAGCATCAACGCACACTTACCACACCATTAGACCAGGAGGAGGATGACAGAGAGATAAAGAAATTAGGCCTCAGCCGCATTGTTTTGGATATAAACTTTGGTTTTGGGTGAACTTTTGTAAATGCCTCCTGAGTGCAGGATGAGTCATCAATCATTTGAAACTGTTTTGTTTTGCTCAGCAGAAAGGGAACAGGCAAGGCAGGGATTCGGATGTAAATCTGATACTGTTTTTTTAATGTATTTGGCATATAACAAGAGATAAAAGATCAATTAACACAAGACTAAAACTGGGAAAATGTATTTTTAATTTCACTGCATTATGTACCTACGTCACACTGGTGCATACAGTATGCAACATGATTGCACCCAGCCATGTTTCTAAACTTAACCTAACTATTTTAAAAATTATTGTATGAGGATATGTTGCTTTGTAACAGGAACGCCACATTCTGCTGTTTTTGAAATATGAAATTATTCCAAACATGATATCCAGACTTGTAAAATCCAGTCCGATTATGTTATAAATCACTGTGTTGTCAGTGTTTTGGCATCTGGTAACCCTTGAAACTCGTGCCTGTTATACTCAAACCAGCCATTCTGGGTTATTTATGGTTTCACCAGTATCTGAGCCAACATGCCCTTTTCAATGCAGCCCTTGAGTTGTATTAGGCAGGATTGTTTTTGAACTGAAGTATTGAGGTGGGCATGCTATAAAACTCCAATTAAACAAGCAATATCAATATGATTGATTTCTACCACTATTTTACTAATTAACCATTGATTTGTTGATATTACTTTAGAGGGTGTATCCTACCGCACATGCAAGCCATTCACCTTACTAATGAATAATATGAATTAAAAGCCTGCTTTCACACAACCTTCTGTAACAACTTCCATAACTTGCTAATGTAACATCAGTCCGATAACCTGTTTCTTCCAAACAGGGTTATACAAAAGTTATGTTTATGAACTTGAAGTTATTCAAGTCATGTGATTATGTTTACTGGTCTAAAGCTCATATAGCAGCCCGTACTGACTGCATTATTCATAACGCCCTGTTATTAGACTGAACAAGGTCATTGCGCAGACTGTGGAATTAACAAATTCAAAAGGCTTCTCCACTTTTAGAGCTTGAATGTACTCAGTAAATGTCATAACACTCAGCCTGTTACATTATGCAATATATTTCATCTATCAATTAACAATGGATGAGGTATTCAAACAAGCCGGTGCACTCATTCAAATAAAAGCTGTTAACTTTTGTGTCTATGCCAAAGAGGTTTATGTTGCTTCTGACTCTTCCTGACTGACTGGTGTGCCCACATGGGTGACAGAAATTATACTTTAAAGAGTCTTTAAAGGAAATATTAAATCCATAGTGTGGAACTGTTGATGCATGTTTATGATGTATGCCTGCAGGTGAGCTTGCCGTATCCACCCGCTCTAATTGTGCTCTTTTTTTACTCTAGTCTTCCTTTTTAAATCCAGGTTTATCTAGAAAATCCACTCCAGAAACTTTTCTTTAACATTTTTTTTAGGATTTTCCATCAAAGCTTTCGCCATGCTTCTAGCTGCTTCTCCGTCGATATGGTCTCTCCCCCCTTCCTGCCCCCTTTAGCGCTGGCTGGCGGACGTAAAACACATTGCTTCCAGTGTACTAGCGCGGGAGTCGCCCCAGACGCTACAACTCCGGTACACTGTGAAATACAAAGAGCTTTCCCTGGCAGCGATAGGCTTAATCAACATGGTGTGAACTCGTTTGGCAAGGGCTTGTATTTAACAGACGTTTATTTTTTATGTAAAAGTCTGCTCTGGTGGCTCACCAGGAGTCCTTACCCCAGCAGCCCGGGTTCGAGTCCAGTCTGGACCTTTTGCTGCATGTCGTCTCCTTTCTCAGCTGCCTTTCTTGTCAGTTCAGTTAAATAGGTTTTATTGGCGGGACATTTGACACGCATTGTCAAAGCACAATTACAATTACAATATAGTGAATGAAATTAACAACAGATCATATGAATAACAATATTATTAAAATGGAGTAAAATAAGTAATTAAACTAGTAAAGAAGATAGAATTCATATTTATGTTGTACATGTATAGACATACATACTATGTATCTTTCTATCAAGAAATGCTGAAAAGTAAAAATCTTTTTAAAAATTCCCACACAAAGCTTTAAATGTAATGGTTGACATTGTGATCATTCAAGTGGTTTTTCAGTCTGAGTACAATTGCAATTCTGAATTTGGCCACTTTAGCATGATTATTGCACCATACAGCCATATTTGCGGGTCATTCTCTAGGGAGCATGGATATCCACAGCCAATTTAATGGTACACAGGCTGTCTTAAAGAAAATGTTGATAATTTGTTCTAAGGGTGGCGAGGGGAATGATCCTGTAATGAGTTAAGTGGACAGAGACCAGGGTTTCCCCCAGGAAAATTGTTTAGAGGCACTGAGATCTTGACGCATCTTGTCTCATGATTAACACAATTAGTATTTGTCAACTTAAAGAAAAGCCACATGATGTCAGACGAGCTGATGATTGTTTGCCAGGCATCTTCAGGAAATCATGAATGCTTCAGTAAATTCCATGACAGTCAGCCCATGAGATTTTGATATTAATTTGTATTCATAGTGGTCTTGTGATTGCACCGGAGGAAAAGTCCAAGGTCACAAAAATATTAGGATTTACTGTGTAAAGCTGTGCTCAAGAGGAATATCCAAAACGACAGTGGTGCTCGTCAAAAGGTCAGGGTATCACTGAAATTGTAAAATTCTCCAAAAATAACATATTTAATAAAAATACTAATCAGAAGATGGTAGGATTATTGAACAAATGTACTGATGGAATTGTCCAAATGACTAACCAGCACTGATATCCTTGCGCCCTGCTACTAAAGGTATTAAAAATGATAATACATGGATATTGCACTCTAAGCAGTTTAAAGTAAACGATAGGTCAAGATAGGGCATGTTCACTGTTTGCACATGGTGTGCAGGTGCCCTGGGGGGCTTGATTTTCCTACTTACATATAGCACAAGGGCAACAGCATATTACCTACTGTTTAGGGCAAAGAGACGAGCTGGAGGAACTATACACATCACTGAGTACACACGATACACACGATCTTGTGATTTATTCACATCTCTAGCACCTCCAGGGAAGTTACAGTCCGTCACGTGCTTTTGCTTGTAGTTTAAATGCTGCTCTCTCAACAGTTTTGTTTTTTATTTAACTTTCCAGTAACCATATTTTCTGTTAATATCAATTTGCCTTTGTATGGTCTGTTAAGAATTGATGTTCGGTTCATATTCCAGGGAGAAAAGCAAGTCACTGAAGTCTTGTTTAAACACAGCAGAGCCCTGCTCAAAAAACCATTTCCAAACTGCAGTTATCACCAATCACAATTATATGTTATAGTTGTTCATTTTGGCAACAATCCTTTAGGCTAATAGTGCTGTTACCCAGACTTATAGGATTGGATTCAGAGGCTTTTCCTGATAAATCTAAAAAAGTTTTTTTTTCTCTGAAACTGCCATGTGTATGACTCTGCTCCAAATATGCTATTACAACAGTGTTATTTTGTTTAGGTTATTTTTGCAAGCTGTGTTTTGATTCTTTTATCCAGTGTAGTTTTTTTTATACAATGAAAAAAAGGTTTGTTTTTCTATTATAGTATGTGTGTTAACAACAAATGTGCTTGATAAATTTTCTAATGGGAATTGTGCAGATAATTGACACTGTTATTATTCACATTTGGTCTCAGATACTGCTTTTCTATTGAACTGCCTCTTTTCCCATCTGTGTATTACCAAACATGCTATTTTGAATTTCCCTGTGCCTCTCTATGTCTCTCCCTGCTTCAATAACAGGGGCCCATGCAAAAAAACAGGGCGAGGATTTATCGGATAACGACGGTGATGAAGATGAAGGTATTTTCCATGGTGAACAAAGATGGTGCATGATTTTCTTTTCTTTTTTTTTAGTGTCCCTGTTTTCTGATCATTTCTTTTTTTTTGTTTGTTTTAATTATTTTGTTTCCTAATTGCAAATGCAATCATCGAGCACCCCTGTCACATTACAATCTGTAGAACGATGCTGTCGTGGATCAAGTGTTGGAGTGCGTGGGAATGAATGTGAGGTCTCCTGTTCCTGAGCATCAAAATTCAGCCGATGAGTCGAGTGTTTGGCTTTAGAGTCAGATGGGATCTAGTAGCTGTCTAGATAACTGAGCCCGGGTTGAGTCATTTTAATATCTCACATAGTGACTGGAGCAACTGTTATTACAAGGGCAGAGGCAGTAGTGAGAGCCCCCTTCTTAAGGTGTGGCCAGCAGCTGAATGTGTGGCGATAATGGCAGAGGGAAAGTGAAGCAGCAGTGTAATATCAGGCTGTTCACCAGGTCTGCCAGCAGATTTAGATGAGGAGCGGCAGTTCAGGAGTGCTGCTGGAGAGGATTAGAGGCGAGAGGTGTAGAAAATGGGAAGTTGCTGCTCAGCAATCGCATTGTTCACTTTCCATATTTATCTTGGGATATTCCTGGCTCAGGGTGGATCTCTGCCGAGATTAGAATGAGAGACGATTCTTGTGCTGCAACAGAAACGGCTTAAGTCTTTGAATCTAAATCAAACCCTTGATATCGCCCCGCCCTTGTCTTCATTTGCCACAGTAGGGCAGGTGATGCAAGCATGATGTAGGATATCAAGGTTAAGACCTGCATTTATACTCTGTTTTTTTATGGATGGATTGTATTCTTACCTTTTAAGAGTATATTTGGTGAACTAGATTGTATGTGTGCAGTGAAGCTATTTGCGCATGTTTAGGGCATATGGACCTTCTATTTGGCAGGAGATGTCACACTAAGTGGCCATATCCTTTCACTTATTCGTCTTGAATGTTGGCGCAATTAACGCTGGCGTTGCTGTGGATCCTGCTTCGGGTGTTAAACCCACCGGAGGCCGGCTGGCCGGGGTTCTTTCCAGATGTTTGAGGGTTTGTAGTGCAGCTCCTTCCTCTTTGCCAGTGGGCTCTTCTTTCAGAAAGAAGCCTCACGCTGGCCTTGATCACAGAACAGGAAGCGTTGCCATGGCACCACTTTGACACACAGGTGTTTCTTCATTCAAGCCCAGGGCAAGCTGTTGCAACTGAAGCCAAATTGCCTTCAGTTTTTTGGGCTTGACTGTGTGTCTGTAAATGCGAGCGCATGTGTATGTTTGTTTTCCCTCAAGCGAGCCCACATGCGTCAGTGTATGTAGCCCTAAGTCCGTTCAAAATTGCTGACAAGTGCCGATCCCTTTGTCTGGCAAGTCTTTGCATGTGCGCACAGTGGCTTGGTCTCCAAGCTGTTGTGCAAGACCAGCCTCGCTGAAAATGTGACAAGTCTATTCTTTACTGAGCGCAACTAATGCTATTTACAGAGCATCACCGAAGAAGCACAATACGGTCCCAGCAGAATCTTCGCCACAGAGCTGTAACTAATGCATGTGTGACAGAGTTGGCCATCAATCCCTCAACATGATCCAGAAGATTTTCATTGTTCTGGTGAATGTGTCTGTTTTCAAGTGTCATGGCCCGACACATGAAACCAGTGTTCAGAGGCGCCCCTCTGCAATTTCCCCCTATGAAAGAGAACAGTTACCTCTGTGAGACTTAACTTCACTCCTCGCTGAGAGATGGTCAAGCGCACTGCACAAACTACAGAGTCCTTGTAAGCTGTCTTACATACTACTGCTCTCACAAGTGGCTGTGCGATTATTGCTGGTAATAGCAATCTTCTTGTCTACAGTAAATGTACTGCACGCATTACCAATGAAAATCAAACATTTGTATTCAAGTTAAAGGCCAAGTAGAATCAGAGCACAGGCAGAACTCCCACTCTCTCACTCTTTAGCTGATGCACCTCTTATCCACATATTCTCATTCAGTCCAGAGAGCTGCTGTCTTGTCTGCTTTCGCTGTCTAACCCCCTCCATCTCTCAGTCTGTTCATCCCAACATTACCATGCTGTCTCAGTTGGCAGTCTGTCTATCCTGGGCTAATTCGCTCCCTCCCTTCACCATATTTGAGTTGCCCTCCTGCCTGTTATAACCCTCCAGACACGCTCTTAAATTTAAATAAGTTTTATAGGAACAATAAAGGATACCTCACAATGCCAGAGAAATGTAAGTAACATATGTAATGGAATAGTAATATATAAATGTGCTGTTAAAAGACCAATATAAACATTCAGCCGAGAACGAGGAGATAAGCAAAATGAAATATGTAGCAAGGAATATAATGACCTTTTTTAAACTTTATATCGCTCTCTGTCCGCTGGCTGTCCCTGAGGCTCTCTCTATTAGCCTGTCTGTCTCTTCCTGTGTCTTTCTATCTGTCCCTTTTGTGTGTCCGCCTGTCTGTCTGAGCAGCAGTCAACCCCCTGGCATCCCCCAAAGTGCATTCAAATTCTACGCAACACTCCCTCCAGCAACACGAGCGCGTGGGCCAAGTTGCGAGTTGTGATTTACATCGGCCCACAATCAGGACTCAATTTTACAGAGGCTGTTATTGCACTGTAAAAAAAAAAAAAAAAAAAAAAGGAAGCGCAAGCTTTCAATCACCTACCTGCTGTTGTTAGATAAAGGTGGGCATGTAAATAGAGGAAGTCAGGCTGTGTAGGAGCTAAATCTCCCAGGTGGAACATGGCAGCGTTGCCGAGGTACCATGCCCAGTGTTAGGCAGTGAGAGGCAGCCGTCCCTACTCCACCTCCAGAGTGTCTCGCGCCACTGCTGCCTCGGCCCTCTCCTACTGATGAAAAATAGATGTGTGTGTGTGTGTGTGTGTGTGTGTCTGTCTGTCATTTGGCACTTTGAGATTCCAGCTCTAATCAGGAGGAATGCTTCCACCCAGTGTGAGTGTGCACACACTCAGACATGTACACCCGCATCCATTAAACCAGTGAAGCATGCACACATACACACACTTGTACACGCAAACAATGCTTGCTTCCAAGCCCGAGAAGCGACACGCACACACACATACCCCCACCCCCAGAGAAGCTCTCCATCGTTGCTGTGCCAGGGAGCAGAGCTGAGCTCCACCTGCCTGGGTATTACCATTAATTCCATTGCACAGGCCTGACTGGATCCCCATCCAGCAAAGCCCTCAGCTCAGCTCAGCCAGGCTGGAGACTGGTGAATTGACAGTGGGGGCGATTCACACACCATTCTCCCCATTCTGCCACTATCTTATTCTCTGTGATGTGGCAGGGTTGAAGAATCGTGCCCCTTGAAGCCCATTTATGCAGAGATATTTGGAATGCTGCTGCTCAGCTCCTTTTCCAAGATAAGCATTGCTGCTAATGGCTGATCCACAAGGGCATCATTTAAGCCATTTCAAAGGATGGGAGACCCAGACTGTTGCTGTCATCTGTTTTTTTTTTCCACTCCTTGTCCTTTACTCTTGAGTGGCACGAAATAATTGGCACGGCAAAAACATGTAAAAACGCACTGCTTTTGAAAAAGAATGGAACAAGAGTGCAGAGTGGCTTTAAATTACTTCACTGAGGCATTTTCCTTATGCAGTGGCACAGCACGTCTGAGGGGCTGTGTGCACTTGTGTGATGCGTTTATTGGTGTTCTCTCCTCAACCCTTCAGTGGGTTTGTACAGTATAATGTCAGCTTTTGTGGCTCGCACTGAGGACAGCAGGTTTCCCTGAAAGACTAAAGGGTTAGTCTTCGTTCACTCAGGGAGTAAACAGCTGTCTGCGAGTCTTACAGATGACAGCACCTCTACAGCCTCGTCCTCTCATCTAGATCCAGGCCAGCTGTAGGGGGCTTTGGCTAATAGCCTTGTAGGCTTCTCACCGTGCCTTCCCTTTTATTTTACTCAGCCGGCGTCTCTCCCCGCCTCTCGTTTCTCTCTGTCCTCATACACAGTGCTCTCTGTCTGCCCCGTTGCCAACATCATATTTAACACACAAACACGCCGGCGAAGGAGCAGGAAGTCACCTTCACACAAAGGTCATTCCTCCCATTACTGTTGCTGTAGTGATGTCAAGATTCAAAGAGGCACACACATTGCCTTTTCATATACCCAGTGTCATGTGGAGATTTTCTTTATATGCATAAGTTATACCTCCTGTCGCTCTCAGAAATGTCAAGTGTTGTGGAGAACGCGGCAAACTCTGACATACTCCAACCATAAGGTGCTCTTTTCCTGCCCATACCATCACTCCTGATGATGTGCTGCCTCTGAAAGTCCACCGGCTTAAAATAGCAACAGCTATGCAACAGTGATTTTTTTTCTTTGTGGTCTCCTTCCGCTATCTTCTGTGACTCCAGAATAGTGAATTTGTTACTGCGTGTTCCCTCACTTCAGCCTTTTCTCCCCCTCCGAGGCCTAGTCACACACAGTGCTAGCTCATTTGATTCAGTATAAAGGGAATATTAAGCAGACATTCGGTGACATTCAGAATACTGTCACTGACTTGTACGACGGCACAAGCTGCTGTATAATTCGGTGTAATTACACTGCCTGTTTTGCAAGGAGCTCCCCAGTTCAACTAAATGCACTTCTTAAATGTGAACATGGCCAGTAATGGACTTGTCATGAGTGAAGCGTGAAGCTTGGCCTGACAAGAGCACTACAGTAGGGTGCATGTCATGTTCTGCCACATCAGGACATTGTCACCCGTACCCCCCACCCCCCCACCCAACCTCAGACCTCACTGATAGCCGCTGACAGCCACCATGTTTCACCAAGTGTTGACACAGTGAATGCCACCGACACTTATCTCCACTCGCCTTTGTCCTGTCCCACTCTGGAGTGTCAAGGCCATTTCTGGGGGCGCTTAGCGTCAGATATATGACTGACTGTTTTCAATAGAGTGAGAGGCAAAGGACAAAACGGTGAGGGAGAGGAAATAATATAGAGGAGGAAGGAACGAGTGCTCCCGGGCCCTCCTGGTGGGTTTCACTTGCAACGCCAACACTTGGAGGCTCAACTCAGGCCTGAGTTATGCCTCCCACTGACACTCCAATCAGTCCTAAGCTGCTGTGACGCACCTATGAAAGGTTGTGCTCCTCAGGTCCTGCCAAAATTCATGCCCTGGGATGTATTTGTAGGCGTAACTGTCGCCAGACCTTCTATTTAAGCTGTGCAGTGCTGCGGAAGACTTTTTCTTTATTTATTGCATATTTTTAATTTATTTTCTCTGCTGTGATACTGTTATCTGTGCTGGGAGTGTGTGTCACTGTATAGTAGTTGCTGCATGATCTGATTGAGAGAAATATGTGTGAAAATGATGTGTGATATAATTTATTTTTCTGTTCAGCTCACTCTTCATTGCACATTAGCTTTCATTTCCATCACGCACCCATTTCTTTGTTCATCACCAAAACATGAGTTTATTTCTTTCTTTTTTATGTCCAACTGCATGTAAAGTTATTGCAAATATATAAGCAGTCTGTGTATTAATGAATCTCTGTTTTTCTTTCTAGCACAGAGCTCTGTGCTACATTTGAATGCTGTGAATATTTGTGTTGATGTAATCTTTTGCCTCAGAGAAGTGAATCAGGAGGCGGCTTTTTCGAGGTAGCCACTTAGTCACCTGTTACACCAAATTAGGCCGTGCGCAGCGACCGATAAAGCTCTGATCTGATTGGTTCAGAAAAGCTGCTCACCTTATTACCGCCGTGTCATGCCGTGCTGCAGCCCACATGTGGATGTATCTAGAAAGGATCATTATTTCTCACTTTAAGTCCAATTGGGATCTGTTGCATGTATATTTTCCCTCTGACACAAATCTGTGTCAGCGAGAACCGTATGTCACATCTGTGTGACGCCTCCCACATCAGATCAAGTCAATAAATAGATTAGAACAAGTGGAGCTTCAATGTCTTGTATCGCTCTCCCAAAGGGATTTAACTGTTGTCATGGAGACCCGATGTGAATCAACAAAAGAGGTGACTGATAACATTGACATGACTAATCTCTTTTTCTTATTTCTGCCCCCTGTTCTGTCTCCCTCTATGCCATTCTCCTTGTATCTGTGGCCCATTTGTTTGAGTAGCTTGTGTAGGATATGCTGTTTTTTTTCCTCCCTTTCTCCCCCCCTTCTCCTCCCCTTTCCTCCCCTCTCTGACTGTACCTTTCATGCTTTCTCACCCCATGCATCCCCTCCTCCTCCTCTTGTCTAAGATAAGTGTGTGCATAGAGAAGTGTCAGCTATAAATCACATTTCACTGTGTAAGCCTTCTCAGATACCAGCAAGATAAAGAAAGCCATAAATAAGGCCACATCATACACAAGTTATTGCTTTGCTTTTAAACGTAACGGGGCCATGAATAACCAGGGGAATACCGAAACGAAAAAAAAAAAAACTGAATCAAGGCTGAGCTCTGCTATAGGGGTTACAGAAAAACCTGTGTCTCTACAAAACGCATTTAAGCAGTTGTCCTCGGTGTTAGGCATGCTAATGTGATAGGGTGCATAACGACGAGCGGTGCCTGCAGATGGATGCAGATTGGTCTGTGCAGGATGTGGTCTGCGATTAGCTGTTCTTGAGGATTTTGAATTTTGGCTCTCGGTCACCATAGCAACCAGAATACAATACTACCCTTTTAAATCTAAGCCCATTGCTTTCTCCTTTTTTCTCATTTTCTCTCCTTTTTTTATATCTGTATTCCTTTCTATTTTCCTTCCTTCCGGTCTCTCTCTCTCTCTCTCTCTCTCTCTCTCTCTCTTCCTCACTCTTTGCCCTCCCACCCGCTCTCATTCTCACCACTCTCAAGGCTTAGGGGGAAAAAAAGAGAGGCAGGGAGTTGGACAGAGATGGAGGGAAGGCGGGAGAGAAACATGGAGAGACAGGGGAGAGTCTGTGAGTGAAAGCGATACAAAGTGAGGGAGGGGAAGGCGAGAAGCTACACAGAATTGCGGGGGGAGCAGGAGTGAAAATGAGAGAGAGTTTCTTGTCTTGTCTCCCAGCTCTAGCTAGCCAGCCAGTAATTCAGTCTATTCCTCAAACAGAGGCTTTTTTCTTCCCTCTACCTCTGGATGTGCTTTATCTGGCTGGAGTGTCGCTCCAGCTGGGTATCAAGCCCTGGTTCGGGAATAGAATAAACAACATTTTACCAAAACTGAAGCACACATTTAACTGCCTGCAATGCCAAGCAAGGACCGTGCAAATAAATTGTTGCACAGAGATAGGCCTGTGTAAAAAGGAGGCGCACGGTAGCATTGTGTAATTAGCTGGTGCGTTTCCCTATCACTGTCAAGCCAGATTAGCCTTCTCCCTGGTTGGGAGATGTGTCAGAGTACCTCTCTCTTTATTTTCCCTAATGGCTTCCTGCGTGTCTGTATTGGAGAATGGGTCTGCCTCCTGGAAGGCAACACAAATACAACCCTGATAGTTTGGTTTATATGATAAATATTTTTTACGGTGAACGACAAGCCACATTTTCAGCTGAGATGGCCAATTACTATAATAGAGTTGAACTCGACATAATGAGTGGACATTAATTTGTTTCTCATAGAGCAGATATGAAGTAATATTGCCTCCATTTCCATTAGTAGGCCAGCAGACTGTGTCCTTACAGCTGGTATCTGAGAGGTGACTGTCAGCTTGTCTGTTTGTGGCCACCATGCGCTGTATCTGCTGTATCTGAATCTGAGCTGACCCTTGATTGGAGTGGGCGGACGTCAATGTGAATGTGTTAATGATGGCCGCTCTTGCAGACATACGAGATACTGGGGCCAAGCCTGTGATGGTCTACATCCACGGAGGATCCTACATGGAGGGGACAGGCAACATGATCGATGGGAGCGTCCTAGCCAGCTACGGGAATGTCATCGTTATCACTCTCAACTACCGCGTCGGAGTCCTTGGTAAGCATCTTTTTCTTTCTTTTTACTTCACATCCTCCTTCAAGGACATTTTTCTGGGCCATCTTAATAGGGCAGCTAGGTGTAATGAGCACTGCTGATTGCCACATCCACTCACTACAAATAAGGCTGTGGAAAAAAAAAAAAAAAACACAGCAGTGTAAATACATGGACCGGTTCCTGTGCTTCTTGTTGATGTGGTGCTCGTGTATCAAAATCACAGTAATTGAGTGTGTTGAATGTGGGTTTGTTGTTGTGACTGGGGTTTAGAATAAATTAAGAAATTATTGTAATGAGGATGAAAAAAAAAATGAGATGGGCGTGATGCTGGAGAGATAGAGGAGTCTGTTCGAGAGAGCGAGGGGTTCTCTCCCTGAGTTGCAGTTGGTTGCGGATTGACTCACACAGCTGAATCCTCTTTCAGACACTTGTGTGTGCGCGCGTGAGTGTGTGAGAAAGAGAGCGCAAGAGTGGAGAGACAGAAAGAGAGAGAGAGAAAGAGAGGGAGAGAGAGCTCCATGGAAACAGCTGCAGCAACACAAAATGGAGTTTGTTAGCACACTACGCAAGCTTTGTACCTTTTCCATCCATCTCTCTGACACAGCTGATTTCCCCTCTCTCATTTTTTTTTTTTTTTACATTTAGAGTGGTTGTGTACTGACTACAAACACTGAATATAAAATAAAAATTTCCCTGTTGTTTGCATTTGTTGAGAATATCGCTTTAGGTTTGGACTATCGCTGGCTGCTGTTAACGTAAAGGATACAGCAAAGTGCTTTTCTATATGTCTCATTTTGTCAACAAATCAGATGAAAACACCAAAACCAGCAATTCATAAATCTGTCTGTCACTTCTGTCTCTATACTTAGTGTGGCTCACTGCCCCAAGCCTGCAGATGTAAATCTTTAAAACATCACAAGTAGGAAATATATTATTCCAGTTTTAGCTTCAAGTTCGAGTAATTTCCAAAAACAGCTGGGCACTATATTTTTTGGCAGATGTTTATCTGAGAGAGGTAAATATTGCATTTGTTGGGGACACTTTCAGCAGCATATCAAATAGAATATTTGCTTAACAGCAGCAAAAGCCAAAATGTAGTGTAACACCAGCAGAGAAGAGCAGAGTGTTTGAAAACTGACTGTCTACGAAGGAATATTTATTTGAAGTTTTCTAACATCAGCTAGCATGAGCCACTGTACCCTGCTACTTACACCAGGCCAAGTAAGACTCTTTCACCAAAACCCTGGAGTGGAGTGAATAGGGCAAGTGTGTGTTTTATAACTTTTAAATATTTCATTTGTACGAGAATGAATGTACTCCTTCTTCTTCTTTCTTCAAAAGTTACATAGTATTGTTTTAGTATTCACTGCTGCCGTGTGGGGTCATTCATGTGTTCCCCAGCTTTTAATAGCACATAATGAGAACCTGTAAAAAGTGTTCCCCGGCTCTTTATTCCCTTAATATGACATGAGTTTGTTTAGGGGACTATAATTATGACTCTGAGAGACATGAGATTGCACTGGCGTGGGTATTAGTGTAGATAATTATTACCCCTTTTGTATGAGAATAACTCCCAAACATGTTTCAGCCCTAAATTTAAAACAATAACAATCAGTCAACTGATTAATTAACCAATTAAAAGAGAGGGAAAATGAAAAACAAAAGATGAAAAAGAAGGAAAATCATTATGAAATGTCTTAGTGTTAGGAAATCAATAACTACTGCCATATCCAAACAGGTAAAGGTCAAGTTCTGGTTAGGGTCAAGTTCAAGTTAAGCTATTTCCATCTCCAAAGGTCAAGGTTAACTGGATGATATTTCTAGAATATTTTAATTTGAAATGGGTCAGTTTTACGTGACCACAATATGAGGGTTAATGTGTGTTAAGAGAATATTGAACTGGGGAACACAATCCTCTGGTGTGTTAGTGAATGTTGCAGCAGCAGGATGATGCATTAAGTTAGATACACTACAGTGTCCATGATCATCATGATAAAGGAACATGTTGCGCCAGGCAGCAGTGGCGGTCTCTCTTTTTTTCTTTTTTTTTTTTGTTATGACTTGAATATTTGTACCTTTTCAGGCTTTCAAAATGTGAGAAATGTAGAATCTGTGCATATGGCTTTGTTTGAAAGGAGCTGTATGTGACATTCACAGCGCTTATATTGCAGCAAACAACTATTTACTCTGTAAAGATATAGTGGAGTAATGGCACCCTGAGCAGAGAATAAAGTCACACTCCCTCTGTTCGTGTTGTAATCCAAGCTCTATTCTTTGCCAATTTGTCTCTAATTTTCTCACTTTATGTGCATAGCACAAGTTGTACATAAAATGCAACTCCAAATGCTGAACATAAAAACATGAGAAGGAATTATCAAAACCAATTAAAATAGAATATAATGTATCAAAACTAAAAATTAAAGTCAGAGTCATGCAGTAACAGTAAAAGTGAAGGAAGATTAAAATACACTTGATAAAGCCAGGCTCAGAATGGTATGTTTTACATTTCTTTTAAAGATATTCACACTCTCTGCCACCTTTAGGTCCTCCAGAAAGCTGTTCCACAGGCTGTGTCTATAAAGCAGCCTGGCTGCTTTATAGAAATGTATGTAGTTGGTTTGGTTCAAAAATCCCTTTAAGTCCAAAGTTATGTTTATGGAGGACCAGTCCCCAAAGGTGGACAAAGTACTCAGATATTCTACTTAAGTAATAGTATCCGTACCACAGTGTAGAAATATTCTGTTACAAGTAGAAGTCCTGCATTCAAAATGTACTTAAGTACTATTCATCTCAGGGAAAAAAAAACTGAACAGCAAGGGAAACTGAACTATCTTTATTAATGTATGTTCTGTACCATATAATGATGTCCAGAAAAATAAAGAATTAAAAAAAAAAGTACCTAAGTATTTGCATTAAATTATACTTAAGTTACCAGTTGCTATATAGGTAGGGTCATACCTTTATTTTATATGTTTTTCAAAGCCTCGATGAAGGCTGGCATTGGTCAAAATAGAAGATAAGATAATCCTTTATTAATCCACTGCTCCCAGTAGACCACACTCACACACACACACACACCAACTGGACTTATACAAAAATATTTCTTATATTTATTTTATTTCTTTCTAGACTGTTTTTGTTGGCAAATTCTTTTTTGTAATTTTATTTTATTTATGTTACTGTTTTTGCACCTTGTTTTTTTTTATCATAATCATACTTGGCACCATGTTTTTTATGTTTTTTTCACCAACATTTTAATATCTTAATATTTTTATTTTTTTATTTTTTATTGCTATTGTATTGTTACTTCACTGCTTATACTTTGTCATACCTCATAGCTGCTGTTATATTGTGAGTTTCCCCACTGGACTAAAAATTTTGATTTTGTTATCTTAAATATTTTGGCGTTTTTAAAAATATTGCAGTTACAATTGATAACGCTGTCCCGACCCATGATGGTGGAATGTATTTGTAGAAAGACGGGAAAATCCCGGCTCAGACCCTAAATCACAGATATGCTTTGAATGTCACATACAGCTCCTTTAAAGGGTCAAAAGGCAAAACATTTAAAAAAGGTGTCCGGACCACCACTACCACTGAGCAATATCAGGCTTTTGGCTCCACATGTTTGTTAACCAGATCAATTCTTTGTTGACGTTGGTCTTCTGATGGCGTTTGTTTGACAAGAAGAAAAATTACTGATGACCAGCCTTATCCTTAAAGGAGCAGTCTGCCTCACCTTTCTGCTCACAGAGCTCCTCATGTCAGGAGCAGGAGGGTGACAGAGGAGTGGGTGCCGGCTTATCCTCCAGGACATTGAGATGACTGGTGTGGCTGAATCACACAGGCGCAGCTACATTCATCCTTAGACTCTCTTTTTGATGGAGATGAGAGCGCTACGGCCTATCGATTTTGTCATCAGGATTGCTCGCCTTGAATGCGCTGTGTTTTCCTCTGTCATTTTTGTGGAGTATCATTTTGAGCATTGTAATCAGCCTTCAGGGTGGTAAGGTAGTCGAAGTACTGATCTGAGCGTGCTGCCTCGTGCCGCTGCTGCCGCCGCTGGTTTAAAGCCGAGCACGTAAGCCTAATACGGATTCATGATCATATTTCTTTCATGGCACTTCAATTATGAGTCAGATGTTTCTTCTCTCGCTGCCACATTTCGCTAAATGTCATTCTACATGCATGCACACACACCCTCGAACAACACATACGAGAGCTCTGAGCACGTGCATGCTCGCACACATGCTTGTATTCACACAAACAAACCTACAGTGAGACATGAGCCAAAACAATTCCCCCACACACTCATATACAGATGCAGTTTTGCACAAAGCACACACAGACATACACACATGCACAGTTCCCAAAGCAGCTCTCTTGGTGAGCTCCCCAGCAGCCATTCTGAGAAATGAGCAGAGAAGAAGTGATGCATGTAGTTGAGCGATAATGTCCATCGCTGTAGCATGGTCTGATAATCTCCCCATGGTACGGCTTTAAACTGTTATTACAGACACACTCATATAAACCAAATAAAACCAGGGCCAGAGAGAAATCAGAACATGATGGGCCAATTAACACTAAGCTGTCTGAAGATTTTCAGTCATAAAGTGTAAATTGCAACACTCAGAACATGAGAAATCATAATTACATGTCTTCATTTTATATTTGTTTGCTGTTTTTTTTTATTGGATATGGGGGTCGCTAACAGTTTCAGCGCTAATCTAGTCTAGACAGCATTAGGTGGAGTAGATTCGCTGTTTGTATTGGACACTGTACATTAGCTGCTTGTACACACAGTTTAAAGCTTAAATCAGTGTAACATCAGGTCATCTGACAGCTGGATGAGAGCAAATACTCCAGTTTTTTACTTCTCCTTATTCAACGACTCTTTAGCAGGACTCCCTTCATTTAAATAATGAAAATAAAAGAAGTAATTTAGATTCTACGCTGGGTGACGCAGTTTCATGAAGAAATGCAGGATAAATAAATAAATATGAATGAAAAAATGAAAGCTCTTTTAATTAGGCTGCTTAAAGGGATGAGGGAATAATGGAGGCAGAGAGAATTAGACAAGATAATGAGTTTAAAGTGAAAGCAGACAAGGCAACAAACTACACTTTCTGACACTAATATAGCTCTCCCACCGTCCCTGGGCAATCTGAATATGGCATTAATAATGCAGTAAACACCTTTGAAATACACACAACAATCTGAATAGTTACTAATTTCACAGAAACAATAAGCCTAAACTATTAGGCATCAACTAACAGATCTGTACTGAATGTGAAAAGTGAAAACAAACTTTTTCACAAGCAAATTCCCAACAAATTGGACAGCAGTGAAAGCTTGGTAAATGTCAGTGATGAATGTTTTATTTATGTTTTGCATTAATTTAATTTTTTTTGCACTTTTTTTGTAGCAATACTAATTCCAGCTTTGCAGGGCTTTTCAACATTTCACTCAAATGGAGCAAAGATATTGGAAGATGGTGCTCAGCACATTATGAAATATAGATTTAGCATTTGTTTGGTGGTTTCCAAAAGACAGGCAGCCGCAGTGGATTTAGTCTATATTTCAGCCTGGTTTTACAATATGTGCATGGCGGCTGCAGATTCTACAGTGAAACACAAAAAAACTCACAGAGAGGGGAAAAAAGATGAGAGGAAAAATACTGTAGAAAAAAAAGAGGTAACATGGAGAAGAGTTGTACAAATTCTATCCGGAGACGGTGATGTGTAGAGCTGCTGCCACTCCTGTTCCAATTAAAGAGGAGTCCACTAAGTTTCTAGTGCTGTTCTATCATCCCCCTGCAGCTCTTAGCCCTACGCTGCTGTAATGGTAATTATTGCTTCAAAGGGTGGACCACAATTCTCCTGAGGCCCCATTTGGAAACTTTCATATCTGAACCTTTCACTATTTAGATGAATGAGAATTCATTTTTTAATCTTTAATTAGTTATTGACCCACCGCAGCATGATTATCACCAGATGAGATATGGAGAATTTTAAACTGTCCGGACCATCCTGTCGGGACCTGTCACACTCTGCTCAGGTCAGCGGGACCTAAAGAGTTTGTTTACCAAAGAGAAACACTGTTTGGATATCTGCTCATTGATCTGTATGCATGTGTGTGTGTGTGTGTGTGTGTGTGTGTGTGTGTGTGTGTGTGTGTGTGTGAGAGAGAGAGAGAGAGAGAGTGTGTGTGTGAGACAAAGAGAGAGAGAGAGAAAGAGACATTGTGTGTGTGTGTGTGTGTGTGTGTGTGTCTCAAAACGTGCATTTGTGTGTGTGGTCTGTGCACGTGGTGCGTGTGCCTAGTTGCCGCGCCTCTCTAATGATGTGTAATGAGTCCCAGTCAGAGGGGAGTATCTTGTATCACTGCTCTTTACAAATATAATTACTCACTGGCTCTCCAGAGCATGTCAATTTCCCAGTCCATTGGGGGGGGGGGGACTTAATTACTAGTTTCCAAATGCATTAAAAATTAACAAAGGCTGCCTCTCGTGCCAAAACTCAAGGTGAGACTCTTCCTCTCTCTAAAAAGGAGAATGGTCAAGTACGGTGTGTACTTGTGGAGAGTTTTCACCTTCAACAGGGTTTATTTGTGACCTTTGATGTCTATCTCTCATATCTCTCTGATCGCAGTCATTTTATGGTGAGGCCGTCACAGCTATGGACCGTCACCTCAGTCCACCCAAGTTATTCAGGCCTTCAAAAGAATAGTTTTAGATCCAATCAAAATAACCTCAACCTACCGTATGCGTGTGCGTGAAAACGGTGCTGAAGCAGCAGCGGCGCGGGTGATGTAGCATTGATTTGAGTTTTTCTTTGTGTAGTAAGTGACTCTGCCTTTCTCTCTCATGTCCCTTTCCCAAACTAAAGATGGTGAATGTGGGTAATTCAGCCAGGGATTTAGGGAGCAGAGGAAATGCACGGCTGTGTGTGAACAATGTGGTAGAGCAAAAGTTAGTCCATCATACAAGTTTGTGTTGTTGTTTTTCACTTACTGCTGCGCTCCACAGAGAGCTGAATAGCCCGCACTGTGCTCACGGCCTCCTGACCCACGCGCTGCAGTCTGCTGGATGTTGGTTAAGTAGTAATACTATAGGCTGTCATCTGGATACTTCCTGTTTGAGGTTTAAAACAATTGGCCTCATTTACACATCATTTTAAGCATCTTATGTCCGGATTAAGTCCAGATGTGATTTAAGACACTTTCATTTACACTTAACCACATAAATGCGTCTTGGCTGGCTGGATCATAAATCTGATTGCAATCCTGTGATTTCACAAGCAGTGGGGAAATCAGGGTCGGCCCTTCTCAAGTCCTGTTACTGCTAAATATACCAGAAAAAGTATAACTTGTGCACTTGAGCAGCTCAGATCAGTCCCTCTTGACTTCATCTTGGATGACTTTACACTTAGACTATGTTCACGTACAGCCCCTCCTCAGTGACTCCCTGTGGCTTTGGCAAAAAAATATTTTGTATTGAATAGAGCCCGGCTGATGCAGATACCAATATACCAGAGTAAACAATTCTGAAATGGATATATAAGCAAATATTATATATATATATGTGCAATTATGCAGTGCAGTTTTTTTTCTTATCAAATATTTGAGATGAAAATATATAATGGAGGCAGGGAACTTTACACTTTAACAATAACCTTAATTGTCAAAAATGAGATCAGTGCACTGAAACCGGAAACCTAATTGGGAATTAGATGTTTCTAAATTACTCTAAACATTTCTTCATTATGCACTGACAGAAACAAACTTTTCATAGTGTGCATACGGACCAGTATTGGCTAATAAAATCTGCTGATTGATATATCGGTCAGGCTCTAGTATAGAAAAAAGGTTACTTTTTAACATTTAAATTCTTACTTATTATTGTGTAGGCCTGTAGTGACTCTTACATTTTTCAGTTGTGAAATGTGTAGCCAATACACAGATTTAAAAGAAAAAACTGAACATTTCGTCTGTAATGAACGTCATACATCTACGGCCTGGTGCCTTTTCCCCTAAATTTAGCTGAACCTTAAAGTGGTGACTACTTTTGAGTCTCCCTAGTGAAGCTATCTATTGATTCCAAATCCAATTTTGGAGGAAAGTAGAGAATTAAATAGTGCGTGGACAGATATGCTTGCTTTTACCACCAACACTACAGAAATCATAAATAGCCCTCTACAGACGAGCCACCTTTTGTTAAAACATATTAATGAATGCTCATTTACACCTGTAAGTAAAGTTAAAGGCTAATTCAGACTTAATAGTCTGTGTTACCTTTATAGGGCTCAAATATTGTTTTGTGCCTCCACATTGATTTTCTTTGTCTTCTTCTGGCCCAGACTGTTTACATTCATGTAATACAAATGCACAGCAAAATAGGCATTTGGGAGAAAAATGAATGACATAGTGGTACAAGCTTTTATCTTGGAATGATTTGTTGTAGAGGTTGGATGACAAATTGTCATATGTTGAGGGATGGACTTCCCGTTGTTAATGAGGGCATGTCATCACAGCACGCTCCCATATAGAAGCACATGCCTAATTAGTATTCAGAGTTATGTCATCAGACTTTCCTCATTCTGCGTAATAATTAGCCATGTGCATCTGTTTAGGAGAGTATGCAACTTTTGGGGAGCAATGTGTGTTTGTTTTTGGGATAACAGGCTGTAGTAAAATGGGCTTTCAGCCCAATGGGATATTTTTAGGACTATCGAGGCTTTGGGATTATGAGCCAATCGACAAAAACTTTTGTGTGCAGGCCTACTTTCCAATATCTTTGTTTTCACCTTGTGGCAAGTCACGGCAGGACTCAAAATGTGGACAGGCTGTCTTGTGTCACAAAGCGTCTGGCAGTGGAGCAACAGTATGGCTACGGCAGCCTTCTGTAGTTCCAATGGATAGCTCAGACACTGTATGGTGAATGATCTGGGTCTGCGCAGTGATGTATGACATGGAAAAACCTGGATGTATGGAGAAAACACACATGAATTCCAATTTCTCGGTGCTTACAGTGGCCACATAGCCAGTGATCGGATATGTATTCGTTTTGACCACATTTGCTTATAATGTAAATGTTGTTCTAAGGTCCAACACACAAAGTGACCATGTGTGTGTCTTTGACACACACACACACCCCCCGCTTCCATTAATTTATTGTATCCTTGCACCACTCTATAAAATGAGTATGGAAATGACTTTTTTATATTTATTTCTTTTACTACATGTTCATATGCTGGATATAAACTGTCTGGGTGCGTCTCATTTGTCACATTGGATGTCTGGGATCACAAAAATTGTTCTCTGAGTTACTACGGAATAAAATTCGGCATGACAACCTCCTGTGTGGCAAGGGTGAATAGACTTAAAATAAAGAGCCTCCCTCAGTAAGTGTTCCCAGTCTCAGTCATTTCGGTTATCATCTGATATATGAGCTTGGCGCCGAGCAGAGGAATTCTCAAACAGTAGGTGGAAGAAAAAGCGAAGGCAGAGTGAGTTCTCTTTGTCTTCTATTATCAGGAGGAGAGCTGAGATGGATATTTACTTGTTTTCATTGCCATTTGGATGAATTCATCCAAATTAAGCAGAGAACAAAAACATTTATTCATCCTATTAATGTCAGGGAGTGAGGGATTGAAGTAATGGTTTTCATGCTCCAGTCTGCAGCAGCTTGTTGATGCTGCTCTCCTACAAATCACTGCCAGGAAATTAACTCTTAAGCCGCTCTTGCCAGACACACTGCAACAAACGTCTGGCTCTGCAAGACAGGGCCAGGATGGGGCCTATTGTTTCCCAATGCCTGGCTTTTCAGCGTCCCACAAGAAGATGTTTCCTCTTTAGTTTAAAACTCTTGAAAAGTATTGATTAAAACTGAAGGGGAATAACTCTGAGTAGGACTCAGTCCCTAGAAATAATGGAGCAGCTGATGTCAAACAGCACTTACACAGCAGGACCTCCAATCCACTCCACATAGAATGATTTTTAAATTTAGCACTGCTCAAACATTTATAGGTTGCATGTTATTTTCACAAAATTGTTTTTGATTATGTCGTTAAAAAGCACTTTATAATAATTATTCCTGTATCAAATCCTCTATAAAGTAAGTTCTCAGTTGCAGTGCTTTGATTGGCTCACAGCGCAATCTGCACCACATCCAGAGAGTGTGTCATTTCAAATGCTGGAGACCTCCTTGATTGAAAGAATTTGCTCGGTTGTTTAGGGAGGGGAACCAATCAAGTCTAATTGTGTTTTCACACACTGATGGCAACGTCCAAAATCTGGAACCTCCAACTGGGTTCCCTCGCAGCGTTTCCTTCATGCAATACTTTGAAATCCAGACAGACATGAAACAATATAAATAGACTGACATATTGCAGCTGAACAGGCTGTAATATAGTGAAAGTTAGAATTGTAAATTTAATCAGTAAATGAAACCATGTTTTTGAGGCTACTCGTGGTTGCCGTTTTTTTTCCATTCAGATTACCCACCCACAAACAGCATTCACAGGAAACAATGCATGCATTAATCCAGCCTCACTTTTCTCCCCTTGCATCATGGGCAAGAGCTTAGGTTTCATTTCAATATTACCAGAGACACAATGAGCATGCCCCCCCCCATCACCATTACACTTTATTTCTGGCATTCTTTAGATTTTTTCTGCATGGATTTGTGAAGGAAATATCTTAATTAATGTAGGTGAACCAAAAATTCAGGTGGTAGGAGAGGTTTTAAAATATGAAAGCATAATGGAATATAATGCAGTGAGGCCCTCAGGCATTCTGTGTTGCTTTCAAATATTTATATTCCCAAAAATCAACTTTTCTCATTTAATGTTTTCCCTGCTGAGTCAACACACATGTAGGCATTATTTCCTATTTCATCCTCTTTTGTGCCTGTATGTGGTACAATGGCACTTATTCACATACATGAGAAATAAGTTCATTTTAATTCATTCATACACCTTTGGACTTTTTAGTTAGTGTGTTTAGAAGTCTATCTGCCCTGTAGTCTGCTTAGCATTACATTATTCAGACTGTCAGACAGACATAATCCAGCATCAGGTCTCTGGGAGACACATACAAACTGACTAAGAGCTACCAGTCAGAGGAAAGACGCAAACCTGAAGTGCAGACTTTTTCCTGGTCAAAATAACTGTAGCCTATAGGCGACTATGGACTGTCAGGAAACACTAACACATGCACAAGAATCCATTATGTTATTCTTTTGCTAATTTGCTTCTCTAGCAGAACAGCTTCTGCTGTGTTTACTCCAGTCCATTGACAAGACTTGTCCTCTAGCAGCACCTACTTTACCAGAGGCATACTGTTGAGTCTTTAGCCCCTTTAAATTGTCTTTTTAAAGCTGGAATATCATGCTGTTATGCCACCTCGTTGCTCTGTATAAAAGGTTGCAGAATAAGACAGTTGTCTCGCCTTTAGGCTGGTAGTGGAGGTAGTAAGAGCGGCAAAATGGTGTCTGTGTAAGAGGGAGAGCAGGCAGGACCAAATCATGAGCAGCATGGGTGTGATGTTTTGATGTCCACAAATTGGAAAAACAATGACATTCAGGAGCTCCTTACCCTTTAGAGCAGAGGACAAGGTCAGCCACCATATCATAGAGATGGCACACTATTGTTGTTTCCATTTTATGCCATTGTTATTGTTCATAAAGCTCTGCTGAAGCTTATGTTATATGCAACATAAGAGGCTGACACTGTTGTGTTACATATCCCACTCGTCACGCCTCTTTTGCTTACGAGATGCCAGCATGCTTTCAGAAATAACACACTAGAGCATTGTTTGGTCCTATGTGAAAATGCAAAGGCGGCATGAAGAAGAGACTTCGTAGTGGCCATAATGCGATTTTGGCTACTTTTATGTTTTTCTTTGCCTTATCTTTGCCTATAATGAGAGGTGTTTTAAGTGTTTAACTGATAATGCAAACAATTTCATACTACTTGATATTGCTAACAGGCAAAACCCACAGTGTCATGCTTGTGAAGCAGGCACAGGAAATGCAATTTTTGAAATTAGCTCTGATAGCAAACAAAAATAACAAGATACTGCCATTTCCAGCATTTTTCAACAGGGGTTTAAAATGTTGTCAGATAACAAGACAATCTGCATATAGGATATTGTGCTTTTTTTTTAAATCAAAAACAATTGCTGCCTGATTGTTTAGGCTCATAACTGTGGAAAATTCACTTGTTTCCATTTACTCTCATTGGCCAGATCTGCTGAAAAATCATAGTTCCTGCATTAGAGAGTGAAATATGGACACCATGAGGCAGCAGAATAAAAGCAGTCTTTTAGTTAACTTCTTTCTTTCAACTTTGATCGCGCAGAAACTATTATCCCGGCTGGTTTTATGGATACTGACTCAGCTTCAACTCTGAAAGGTTATGTATATGAATAATTTCAAGATGTTTTGAGGCACTGTTTCTTTAAGTTTAACCACCTGCTCAGAATCATCACAGCAGCGTTGTGTAAAGATGTTCTACACTGAATGAACAACAAATTCCCTCTCACTGTTGTGACTTGAACTCAGATTGCTGATGTATTTTTAATGAGGATTTGTCCTTCTTTTTCATCTTACAACAAATGGAAACAGGAACAAAGCTCATTATATTTCATAAGCATGACATTTGAGAAAACTGTGACATTAAGAAATCAATTTCTACGGTACAGTAGTGACTTTCAGTATGCAAAACAATCTGTGCCGTAACAGTGCCCTGAGATGAAAACACGTTTAGATGATCGCAGTACTTCCACCAAAACAGTAAATATGCATTACAAAGACATCAAACAGCAAAGCCGACAATTGCTTTCATCTGGTCAAGGGGTCCTCCGCAGCGTCTCATGTAAAAATGGAACACTTCACCCAAAGATGGCAAAATGAAGTGCACAGATGGAGCGTCGGTTCACTGAAGGAAAATGTCAACCTTGTGTCAGTGTTTGTGGTTGAGATGCTTTATTGATGGATGTTTGACCTTTTACTGTTAGTGATGGAAGATGTGCTTCTTGTGAAGCTTTCATTTGCATCCTAATCATTAGTAAACGTTATTCTTATTCATCCCAGTAGTGTCACGAAAAAATTTGAGTTTTGCGGATGGAGATTTGAGTGGCTCCTCAAAGACGGAAGACTAATATTTACCGAGCAGCTCTCTCGCTCACACTGACATGGCATTGTAGAGCAACAAGAGATGGCATTTCCATTTCCACCTCAGCACAGTCTGACCTAAAACTGAATCAGGGGGTAGAGCTGAAATTTCCAGGTATGCCGCTTGCTGCCAGATCTTTTTTTTTTTCATATTTTCAAGTGGTCCTTAAATTGAGTGTCTTTGAGTGTGAGACTCATAAAGTGCCCAATAGGCAATTCATAATGCAATGCATGCACAGTGGCAGGTGTTGCCAATGCAGTGATTAAGCTATTCTTTCACCTTTGGTTTTGGTGGCAGGGGCTATTAACTCGCACAAATAGACATTTCAGAGTTTTGTGTGAATCCCTGGCTGGCCTTCGCCTTTGCTTTCCGAGCCAGATGCCCTTTTAATAGCCACACTAGTAAATCCCAAAATATATTCACACCAATAGGGGCATTTGTGTGACCTGCTATACTTAGTCGTGTTTGGGCTGTTTTACTGCCCAGCAATTGCAGAATGACCTTGGTTTCCCAAGGATATAAATTGAAGGTCCCCTCAACCTTTAATATGTCATCAGATAACATATCAGCGATATAACATCACGACTGTGGAATATGAGGCTGTAATAATTGATGTATTATTGTACTCCCTCGGTACTAAACTACATAAATACTAAACTAAGGTCTCTGAACATATCTGAAAGCTCTTAATAAAAGAGAATCAGATTGTAGCACTAAATAATGCAAAATCATTGGCATTACCGAACTAAAGTACATCGAGGGGCACACAGTGCCACAAAAAAAAAAAAAAAAACAACAGAAAAAAACCCCAATGCAGGTTGTGTAATGGGAGCTGCAAATTACTGTTTTGTTTCTCCACAGAGATATTGACTCCCGGACCGAAAATCAATTAAATGAAAACAGTACATATCATTGTATGAAGTCTTTGAACAAATATCACTCTGTCAGAAGATGGCACAAGCAAGATACATTGTATACCCGAAGGTGAATATTTGTATTTCTTAGACTTTTATAACTTTAGTCTATTCCCAACTCGTATTGGGCTTCTTGTTTATGGCGCCTGAAAGATCTATCTGTGGTGATTCATTGCTTGAATGCTTTGTTTTGCTTTATACTCTGCTCTAGGAGGGAGTATGGGGCTCCTAATGGCAGCACTGCTTTTCTTCTTAGTGCATTTGTCCTTGAGGGATTTTTAACTTCACAACCAAAAAACACACAGGCGCTTCTTCTTCCTCAGGGCAAAATACGTACAGGTAACAGCCTTATCGAACGGAAGCCAGCATGTACACCTTCCACATGAGCCCAGTGCAGCATGTTTGATCATTCAGAGACGAAGGAGGGAAAAAAAAGTGTGTGAATCTTAAACTCCCTCCTTTTTTTCAGTTTCTTACTCCTTCTCAGCAGCATTGTGAAGGAGAGGATTAGAGAGCAGATACAGCAAGAGGAAGGACGGAGGTTAAGATTTGTCCATCATCAGGTGTGTCCTGAGACAGGAATGATGTGTGTAAGAAGATATATATTGGCCAGGCAGGAATAGGTACTTGCTTCTTGTCTTGTAAAGGCATTAATCATAGCAGCGGCCAAGCCTAACCACCAAGGTCAGCAGTCCTTGCATGTGTGGGAGGCACTCTCAACAGCTGCCGCCACAAAGCACTGCTGCAGAGGGGCTAACAGAGGCGGGAGGCAGGAGTCTGAAGAGGCTGAGGAGCAGGGTGTTGAATTGACAAGGTGAAAGTGGGAGGGGAGGAACGGTAGACGAGAACAAGGTTGGATTAGTGACGACCCTTGGGGGCGTGGTCGGTAAAGAGTGCCACTTGAGGTGGTAGTGAAGGAGATTGCTAAACAAAGGTAGGTGGACATTTTGGGATAATGGATTAAAATGGGCAGCACAGCTGGGGAGGGGGAGCAAAAATAACAGAGTGCTATGCACTTGTACAGTGGGTGGAACTGCACCAATCAGAAGGAGGAAGGTCGGGAGGGACAGCGTGTGAACGAGGTCTGATCACAATGCTTTTAATCACACCTCTCGAGTAGGAGTTTGGTATTATTAGAATAGGACAGAGGTGAGAAGTATGCCCATTTAGGGAGAATCGTGACTGTTTGGAGCAGAAAAATGCCAGATGATAAAGGGGCTGTTAATGTAACACAATATCCAGTGTAGTGCTTATACGTAAAACAAAGTATCCACAGAAGGACTACAGTAAGCAAATAGGTGGCAATATATATCCACGACAGGTTTTATTACACATCAGGCTTGTGCCGCTTTTCTACCTAAGAGAATTAATTTTATGGGGCTATCTGTGGTTTTGAATGTGTCATAACCCCAAGGAGGTCTATCAAACATGTGGGAGGGCATTCCCCCTCAACTGCCATGAAGAAAATACAATCATTTTCTCTGCGGTGTGAGACAGAGGTGCAATATATCCTTACATTCTGTAGCAAGTGGAGCCGTGGCTGCGGTCCAACTTAGTCCAACTTCATCTCCTTCACTATTTAGGAGCCTTGATTGGTATAAAATTGATCCAAGTGGGATTTTCCACCATCTACTTTACCCGTCCATTCTTTTCAACCCCAGGAACAGCGAGGAGATGCTCTGGAGGGAAATGTAGAGAATTAGAACACACTGGAAGGGCTTTGTTGTAGTAAGCCAGTGTACAAGGAATTTTGCAGGCACTGCCTTTGCCTGACTGCCTTCTGCTTATGTAACTTTTGCAGTCATTTCAGGTAATGGAGGGGAGGAGGGGGGTGTCATCTTTACTCTGTGTCTGTGTGACTGTAGGCATCATTATATGAGCCTGATTAGTTGTTCTTTATTGTGGAAATGTGGATGGAAACAGAATCTTGCTTCTTAACAAGTTGTTTCTTATCTGAATGAGTAAAAAAGATTATTTGTCAGTACAAAAATGCTACATACTGTATGAGCAATTCAGTAACCTGGTTCCCCTATTGGCAGGACAAAATCCACTAAACTACTAAATTAAGGACTGTGGAAATCATTGGATTGTGTTTATGGCTGATACATACCAAAATTCAATGTCAGGACAATGTGTAATACCAACATCAATTTGACACAGAATACTGACCAAAGATGATGTTGATATTTTGTTTTATGTTGCGTTGTTAAGTAACTAAAATCTGTCTCCCAAATGTCTCCTGTCAGCATCATCTTGACACAAAATAACAATATTTATTCGCAAGTTGTCCGACTGTCCAACATTGACCAATGGCGGACCATCTGAACAGTAACACAACACAGCAGTTTAAAATGGCCATGTAGAAATTTCCCAAAATACAATGGTATCATTTTTGCTCTTTTTCTTACTATTTTCTTTCAGTTTAAGTTTATGATATAAATACAGCTCCTACCACATCAGCAGGGCTTCAGAAGTCGGACTCTTTTTGTTTGTTCAAGTCAGTTCACATATTGAGACTTCAGTCAGTTTAACAATAGCATACTGTATTTTTTCAGTTCACTGTTGCCCAGCTGGACCCAAGCACAGAGAACACACCACATGTATCATTTCTGACTTCAGACAAACTTTATGTTTCCTTTCTTTGTTCAAGCAAACAAAAACAAGTAAATCTACTGCCAGAATGGGCAGGCCAAACTATCTGAAGTGGCAACAGACAGAAGGCAGTGAAATAACATTAAAAAAACCCTCTCCTAACGAGACAAACCTACTGGAGTGGAGGGAGCTTGGCGTCGGCATCTCCAAGACTCAGCTCCATGGATCTGAAACAGCAAGGTATATACTATAATGAGCTTGGCAGGTGAAGCAGATAGTAAGACCGATCAGTCAAAGCAAACTCTCAGGCATCAGTCTCTGCCAGCAGAAATCCTGCCCTTTAGAGTGAATGTTATGTGCACTCAGGACAGCCTTAGATTCAGCACCCTGGACAGCGATTAGTACAGTCAGGGCTTTGGTGGCTACACTTTTGTACAAGTTATGATTACAGATTCAGAAAAAGAGACAAACAGAATATAAAGTTGCATTTGATGCTTTGAAGCTGGTTGGTGTTAAGTGCTTTTGAGGTAGTCTGAAATATTTACATTTATAAATGTGAACGAATCATGCATAAGATTCCAACTGTTGTTTCTTTAATGTCAGAAGACAAGGAAAAGAAAAAAAGGTTTAATCAAAAATCATTGCACCAGGGTCCATTTTCAGCACTATAAGAAATTCCTCGCCACTTGAATCTCATCCTGACAGATTGACCTGCCTTTGCAGCATCATGACCAGAATTCAAAATCTCTCATCAGCGTATTGCTGAGGATTGATTTGTTTTGATTCTAATAAAAGCAAACAACAACAACAAAAGAAAGTTATATATAAACAGCAGCCTGAAGGGGGGAAATGAAATTACAGCATGCCAAAGCAGCTTACAGTGGAAGGGAAGTAGTGCAGATGGTTGATATCTAACAATTTATTTGAAAATTACTTATTTACAGAGTAAGTCTGACTATGACTGTAGATAGCCTTAGAAAAAAATGAGGAGGAACAAATTAAAATGCCATCATAACACGCAAAGGGAACAAGGTTTAACAAGGGAAGCTTTTTCTATTCACATGGTTTCAGCATGTGCATGTGTGTGTGAGTGCATACTGGGCAAGGCAATATATTGCTTCAATGAAATTGAATTTTTCCTCTTTCATTGCCCAAATGAACTATTGATACAGCACACATGTTACACAGTTCTGTTGTTGAGCTTTTGCTACTTAATGTGGTTTGTTATGTTTATCAGAGGATTAAATGTGTTTTTCAAGGGGTTGGTTCTCCAGCAAAAGGGTTTAAAGCTGGGGTAGGCAGTTTGATTTTGGTGTGATTAGGCAAAAATCCCATAATGAACTTCAAGCATATTGTAATTCGGGCGGACTAAGAAAACAGTAGACTTGTGCACTTCCTCTTGGCTCATTTTTTGGAGAATCTAGACCGTGATGGGAGACTTTTGCCAATTGTAGGTCATTTCAAAGAGAGGGCATTCCTATTGGCTTTTTCTACAAATACAGGTGTGTGTGTGCTCATCCCTTCAGATGACGAAAGCCTAATTAAATGGCAAGGAATTCTGCAGATAAAATTGTTATTCGAGCACTGGCAACAACTGCCTACACAAGTCTGACAATAAACAAAAAAAAAAAAAACACATGTCAATATCATTGAGCGTTTCAGAGATAGAGAGAAACTGTTGCTAATAGTTTAGCCTTCTGCTTATCTGAAGGCTGCAGCTCCGGAGACAGACCCCCACTTAGCAGCCCTAGAACCCGATCCAGTCAGTGCAAAGCCTAGCGCCGTGGGACCTGGATGTCCCTGGCTCGCCTCTGGATCAGCAAACTTTCTGTTGCTGCTCTTAGACAGGTTACAACTCATGTTGACGCTGGCCTGCAGCCTTGTCTGACACCTGGCGCTGGGGGGTTTGCACTTGCCAAATTTCGCGCCACAACAGCCGCTGACTTAAGGTCCGTCTTCTGAGCTGCTGCCTGCTAATCCCCTGGGGAAGTAGTCCACAGCTTTAGGTAGCAAGAGGGACCGTGGTGTAGCTAGCCAGCTAATTCTTGTCTCATTTGTAGTCTGGTTAACAGAGAGAGCGAGGGGCAACAAGGGGCTGAGTGAAATTGCTGTATGCAGCTCTACAATGAAATAAGATTAAAATAAATCAATGTGTGAGAAACGCTTGGTTACTGTATGAAGCATGTGCATATGCCCATGGTTGTCTGGTGGGAGGGGCTTAGGAAAAAGAGAGAAGAGCTGAATGAGGCGGGAGTATTCTCAAATTCTGCCTTTTTTTTTTTCTTTTCCATTTTACTGCCCACCCCAGCTTTAAAGTGCTGTTCACCACAGATACAGCTTGCAGTTAGCAAAATAAAAGACTGTGATGATGGTGATGAAATGGTAAATGATGAAACAAGTAATTCCATTTTAGATAAGGATAAATTGTAGTTTAAAATAGTTAGTTTCAGAAGTCTAATTCAATTTAAAAAAGAAAGAGGTATAAAAACTAATTTTCTTCAGACCTAATGCTGTTGGATTTGGCTTCTCCTTTTTTTTGTATGTCCAGTGTCCATTCTGTACTGATTTTCAAAAACTGCATGAGGTACCTAATCAACAGCAGGGCTTAATTGAGATTAGTCCATAGAACAGGAAGAGGCTTTGTTCCTCGCAGGCAAAAGAAGTTCAAGGGATTCTTGTAAATATCATGCAGGACTGATGTGAGCGTCAGGTGCTGCAGAATGCCAGTTTTCTCATGAATAATAGCAGCAAAATGTGTTGATAAATCCTGAATGTCTTGTTGGAGTTGCATGGCTTCAGGTGTTGGCTGACATTCTCTCTGTGGAGCTGCCTGTCAAACCGACGCTGGGCCTCTGGAGCGTCACTGCTGTCTCTTTCCATGATATTTTTCAATAGCTGCACTTGAATATCCTGCTTCTCTTCAGCAATATGAGTGTAATACCGAAAAACCACAACCTCGCTAGCAAATTGTACCAAGATTCCCCCCGCTTCCCCTTATATTCTGAGGTCTCATCTGTTCCTGTTTTGTTTACACAGATATGAGCCTTGCTGTGTTCTCCCATATCAAACTGTATTAGTTTCTGTCATCGCTAACACGACGTAGCAGGCTAATAAAAGCATCAGTGAGGTGTGTGGCACATGGCAGCCGCTTAGGGAACAGACGCCACAGAGTAGCAGCTCTCATCTGGTTCTGCAGAATTGTGGGTCCTGCTCCCATATATTGGCCAGGAGCCCATGTGAGTTGTGACCCCATGCCACTTGTCCTTTACACTCACTGGCTGCACGCTGGCAAGTTGACCTTTATCATTAACCCTGCTGCGTGCTTGTCATTTGAAGTCTTTATTATTCACACTTCCCTTTGGGTATATTGTATACCAGGGAGCATGGAGGAGGGCTGCAGAGCTAGTTAGCACATTTACACTGAGCAATTATTGCACTTAGCTGCTGCAGAGAGAAACCAAGGAGGAATTTTTAAGCACCCAAAATCATGATATATATAAAGAAATATATGGTGTGTTTCTTTTCCCAGTTCCAGCCATTCTCTCATACATGCAACCACAGATAAAACATTCTCACTTTATCTAACAGGCACACATATCCCTCTTTACCACTATATACGCCCACATGCACTGGCTCCAGCACAGTATTGTACCATGCTTTTGCAGAGAACACAAAAATGCAAACAAACTGAAACATCATCTGCACATTTTGTCATATTATTGATTAGTCTCATCTCTTCCTTATAGTCACAGCTTCTTTCATACAACTGCATTTGTTCCATTTTTTGACTTTGATGTTGGAAGCCCAGCCAGACGAGAGGCGTGCACGCTGTGGCTGAGGCACTGTTGATATTCTTTGGACACTCTTTATCCGCGGCAGTGTTAATCAGCAGCCATTCTAATTAAACTCAGTTTGCACTTGAAATGCTTTAAAACATGTTCAAACACTTCTGAACGACAACTGTTTGATAGGACACATTGCTGCGTCCGTCCTGTTCGCAGGTGATAAGAGCAGTGTGTGCAAAAAAATGAGTCGGCAGGGACGCATTTTAAAGTGCAGATTGTCTGCATGTTATCAAACCAAGTCAATCCGTGTCACACACTTTCTCTATGATATTATTCATGAATGTTTTTTTTTCTTTCTTTCTTTTTTTTTTTCACCCCGCGATCCCACATCCATTACATCTTTATCACAACTATTTTCATTATCATCCGGCTCTGCCACTTGCCTTCACTCAACCTCATTCTGCTGCGTGCCAAGTCAGCAGTCTCCCACAAAAAGTAATCCACTGCCTTTACTGATGGGCTGTGATATAGCTCTCATCGTTTCAGTGCTGCGGCGACGGCTGCAGAATGTTGCAAACAGGCAGTTGACACCCCACTTCTGCTTTGTCAACTATTCAATTTGAACAGAACAGTATCAGCATGAATCCTACCACATTACTTGATTATGTTATATATCCAAATGCAGTGAATACATTTACATCCACAAAATACTCCAGTTTTTCTTATTTGAAAAAAGACAACATTCCTACTAAGCGGAATACATGACTAATGGAATGAATATTCCACTAATATTCCTGTTTACATGCAGCCGTGCATACATCAATTAATGTGCCCTAATATGCCATTTGTCACATCAAAATATCTTAAGTTTTTCAACGCTTGTTGGACTTATTTCGGTCTGCACCTACATAGACCTCTCGTCATTTTCAAGCACAATGTCATCCTACCCTCATTTGTCATGCGCACTAAAATGCCCTACAGCACCATCGCTGTGGTACACACCATATCCTACATTCTAACAGAAATATTGTAATAGGTAAGACAGATATTAACATGTCTACTATCATACCAGTCAAAATATAAAGAAACTGTTATGTACACCTAAACAAAATCAGAGCCTCTATATATCATATACCAACACAAACATTTTTACCAAGTTTAAAGAGATCAAGTGGCTCTACAGCTTAAAAGTAGGCATGTTTCTCCTTCCATCCAGAAATGTGGGCTTTTCTTTTGGACATATGTTTTTACACCATCTTTGTACATCCATGACAATGCACAAAGCTGACTGTTAACAACAGGCAAGAATGTGTGTATACCAAACTGCAAAAAAATGTGCATTTAAAGTAACCTCTATTTTTGAGTACTGGCATTAAATGATTATAGATTACATGGTGATGTAGAGTAGAGTATATAGTAATGTACATGAAAAACAAGTGCTATTTGAAATTCAGTCAAATTCATCCATTAATTCATTAAACCATAAAATAAGAGTTCCTGAGTTTCTGTCGCTGTCATTAATGTTAAGTTACGTAGGTTAGATGCAGCACTAAAAGACCATCTCAGAGCCGCTCTCTGCTCCTCAGTTTAACGTCTGCCTGGCAAGAATGAGCTCACACAGCAGCAGCTGACATCTGACACAGAGCCGCTTAACGGTCTCAACAAACTCACACTGCCAGCTCAACTCTGTCGTTAAACCCGTTAATTACCTGTATGTAAGGTTAGCTGCGCGATACTCACTCTGTGTGTGTGTGTGCATGTGTGTGTGTGTGTGTGCAGGCAGATTCTCAGCAGAAGTCTCATGATAAACAGATAGAGAGTAAAAGAGAGGGACAGTGGGACAGGGAGGTGCTGAGTGAAGCAATACGCCAAATGCAGCTCTACAATAAAATAAGGTTTTACCCATTTTAAAGTAAGAAAAAAATGTAAGTCATGTTCACGTGTGGGAGGGGTGGCGGTATACGTTGAACAAATACTGACTTCAAAACACGTACTTGAGTATGCCCATCCCTAGAAAAAAAAACTATTAAAATGCATATACTGAATCAGTGTATACATGTCCATAGATAGCTCTCAAATATATCAGCATATCCCACATGTCTTATTTGGAAAATGCTACATCAGAATAAGGCCTACTTCAGAATATCCAAAAGCAATATACTGTCTATGTGACCCGTGTCAAATTCAGACTATTGTCATATTCCCAATAATAGAATATCGGTGTGCATGTAAACGTAGTCAGCATTCTGATGCAGCTGTCATCAAGGCATTTCCATTTGTTGGTGGGGTGGTGGTGGAATATCAACTTTGTACCTGGAGCCAAATGATACAGCTTAGTTGGGCATGCTGTTTGCATTGTGTTCCTGTTTGTAGTCCTGTCAAAGCCCTAACAGCCGTGCATACCACGTCACATAAAAGTTAGCCAAAGGACAAATTACAAAATGCTTTTGCCTTGCAGAATTTCCCATCATCAAAGACAGTGTGAATGAATGCTATTCAGATTACAAATGGAAAAATTGCAAATGATTTTTTGTTGTTTTTTTTCCCTTCCTTTACCCTGTATGAATCAATTGAACAAACCGGCATGATATTTGATGGCCTGTGAGCTCCAATTATTAGAACAATATTATGGCTGGGGTAAGTCAGGGGCACTCCACTGGAATTCCAATAGTGTTTGGAAGCTATTTGTATTGGTGTTAGTCCTTCAGGGGCTCGAGAAGGGCATACAGCTCAATAACTCAATTCTTAACAATTAGCCCCTGACATGTCCCCCAGAAAACAGATAGAGAGGACTCTAGTGGATAATATTTTCCAAAGTATAGAGATGATTGTTTCAAAGCCCCAAACAACATCGCAAAAGAACTTGTGTCTCTGTTTTCGAATCATACTTGCCCGTTGATAAGATCGCACTTGATAAGTGCGTTATTCTCCACTGCTCAGCTGTTTAGGTGGCTTTTTTTTTGTCAGCATCAGCATGGATCTCATCACAAGCACCAACCGCTTCTCGCTGTACTGTGAAAAAAAAACACGCTGTTCTCCAGGGTCACTAATTATCAACAACACACTTGCAACATTTCAGATGGCAAAGACCTTATCACTCTCAATTATAAATGTATTATACTGTAATCAGAAGGGCTCTCGGATCTGGGATCAGATCTCATCGTACTGGCCGTATGCCTGCCGCTCCCCTCCCCTCCTTGCCTCCTTGCCTCCTCCTCAGCCGTGGACCCAGCAGAGAGTGACCTTGGACCAGGGCAGACCTTGCTGCATCACCGCAGTCCGATGTTATTAGATTGTCCAGAAAGGAGAAAGGTTGAAAAAGCATACGCAGTCCATCTCACCTTCGTTTGGTCTTTGGTGCACTTTCAAGGGGATGGGGAGAACAAATAGAGCTGTCTGAGGGTGTTTGACTTCTGTGTGTGTGTGTGTGTGGGTGCAAATGTGTTTGATGTCTACAAGCACTTGTGTGTGTGTGTGTGTGTGTGTAGCCACATAAAACATGACTCGCAGACAGATATGGAGGTGGCATTTGGAGTTGCCTGCACACTGGAGAGCTCCAATGCCTGAGGGGATCGTACTCAGCCTGGTTCTCCTTTGGGTCCTGGTGGGCCACGCGCTGTGGTCCGATTGTAAAGAGGTCATAGCTGTGTGAAGGAAGCCCCAGAGGCCAGCTAGAACAATTAGAAATATGTGTTTCTGGGTCACTGGAGCACAGTTACAACTCTGGAAATGCTATTCTATTTCCTGACAGTGGAGGCAAAGGAAGTGGCTTTGCTCTGGCTTTTGTCTGATTTGCGATGTGATGCCTCCGTGCTGGAAAAACCATGCATGCTGCTTTGTTTGAACTGGTTTACACTTGCAACAATGCCATAGATTTTCAGGCTTTTACTTAAAACTGTATATTCTAATCTTGCTCTCCCCATCTCAGCACTCCTTAAATCTGTGCTGCAAACACAGCAGTGACAATACAAATGCATGAGTGGTAACCCAGCTACAAGGAAGCTAAGCCTAACCTAAACATGGCCATCATTTCACATATGCACACTGCAGCTTGTACCATTGTGAGCAATATTTCCACAATAATAGAGCTGTGTATGCCATAAATATTTGATGAAATCAAAAATACAGAGTCTGCAGTCTACACAAGAACACATGTGTAATTTAATTCATTGTTGCTGTAACACCGCTGTGAGCCTAATGCTTTCATTGGAAGCAAATTGCCACAGGCTATATAGCACTCTCTGAGGCAGCATATCTGGCGCTTAATATAGCAGTAAACAAGTTAACAATGCTTGACAAGGATTAAAATGGATATGGATTTCTGAGTGACAGAAATTCAATGGCACAGATCACATTAGTTGAACTGTTAAAGTTGTCAGACCATGTAAGCTGGATTCCGATTTTTTTTTTTTTAAGTTGCGTGTCACTGCTGTTCCTGACTCACTCAGGAGGCGTGTAATTCTTTGACTTTCTTCGAGAACTGGATTCATGAGTTTTTACACCCAACAACAACAATATACAGAGGATATTTCACCTTTTAGATTTTTCCCGGTGAAATATGAAAGGGCATAGGCAGGATGAGTCACAGTGTGCCTGTGATCAGCGGATCCAGCTGTTATGTATGAGTGAGAATATATAGGATGATATGAATTATCATAAGTGGTATAAGGGCTGCATCAAAACAGATTATCTCCTGACTCAATAATTTTGCAGGGTTGTATCACACCAGTCTAACTTGATGATGCACCCCCATCATTTTAAACATGAATTGTGTTTCAGTTGTCTCCTCAGCTAGAATAGGAACAGGTTCTAAGTACAGCCTGGTATGATTTGGTATCCCTAGATGTTGCATCCTAAATGCATGCCCGTCCTATGGTAACATTTTTCATGCAGGATTATAAAATGCTGACTGCATGCTTTTACATTCTGCATTTGCATTTTAATGTAAACCCCCATTTACATTTACTTACAATACCGAGGTGGTCAAAGTTCTAATGATAATACCAGCAATTGGGTGAGAATAAACAGTTTAGAGGAGAAAAAACCTGTAAGGCTTTTAGGAACAGGGAAAGTCCCACTTTTTTTGTGGATAGAAAGCTAACACATTTTTTCTGTGCAAACAAGTCAGGGTCCAGTGCCATTTGCTGGTGGCACCACTGCTCTAATGCCCATTTCCCCCCATGTTGTAAAGGGCTAAATTAGCCTCCTCTGGAGCCAATTTAGCTGAATTAAGGAGCTTAGAAAGGTCATACTTACATTTCATTTGAACTTAATAGACATTGCAATAAGAGTGCTGTGTTTGCCTACACCACCAGCAGACACTTTCAAAGTTAATAAGACCAAATATTCAGTCATTATTCCTGATCCCTCATCATCCCAGAGCTTTACAGGTGGCTAAGGCCAAAAATCTCGGGTATTCAATATCTCTGTGGCAATTTCCCAAATTAGGCCTTCGGATCCACTGTATGTTTGGCCACCGAGCCACCTCGTTAAGATAAATAATGAATGAATTGCACGGGTAATTATGAAAACTCTCACACTGCTCACAAGCAGGACTAATGCTTGTGCTGGTTTAATTAGAGCAGGAGCCTGCCACTCATCGCTGTTCCTCACGCCAATCCTGAGGACACAAAGGTGGATTCTCAGGCTGGAAGAGATAAGGACTCCAGTATGAAACAAACCTGCTTCCATTACAGGTAGCCATGCCGCAGGGTTTTCATCCACAGGTAGGGATGCCTCTGACAGTGAGCCACAGCTCACAGACAGGAAGAGCAGTTAACCACCTGTCTCCCAACATGGGAGCCATTGCAGCATAGTTAACCTATCAAAGACAAGGGGGAAGTATTGTCATCAGCATATGCCTTGATAGCACCACAGAGAGCATTAATAGACATTATAGAGCATTATCCATAGCTCAGCCAGTTAGTGGACACTGAAGTGAAGGAATAGATGTGGGGTGGCAGAACGGGGGATGATTTGATCAAGACAATTGGCTTTATTTCTGCTCTGCACCTGCTAGCTGTTTGCTGCTGATGCTATCATAGAGCCAGAGGGGGCTGCTGGAGCATTGACTGAAACAAGATGTCCCGCTAATAAGATTCACAGTCCCTTCTTCCATTAGAACATGTCTGTTTCCAGACCATTATTGGCATTGTTTTTGGGTCAGTGAAACGCCCTCGCAACCTCTGGGCAAACTGACTCGGAGGGAGTTAAAAACAAAGTGTGTCAGCTCGGAAAAGGCGAGCTGGATGTTCGCGAGATGGGCAGCGATGCTCGTTCAGGCCGCGGCCAGACTGAGGAGAGGTGACATTGGCCTTGACTACCCAGAAACACCACAAAGCAATCTGTATAATGAGCGGTTTCTCCTCTGACTGAGATGGCTTGTCATTCCATTCATACGTCGTGGCTCGATACATCCTTCCCAGCTCGACTCAGCTCTGTGAAGCCCGCGGGGAGAGGAGAAGACAGTGGGGATGACATCAACACAGAAAGAGATGAAGTGTTCACCAGGGGAAAGTGGAACATACACTGTATTTAAATGAAATAAATTATCACATTGATTCAGCTGCTTTGATAATAATATTGCAATTACAGAGTAACCATGTTAACTAAAATATGAGAATTTAGCGTTTGAATTATTTATTTATTTTCTAAAATGCTAATACAATTCCCTCAGCACATTTGGCAGAAATTGGTTACACTTATTTACGTCCTTGGTGGATAACAAATGTTTGAGCTCATGTTGTTTTCTTACACCATGTCTGTTTTGAAAAATCTGAGCATGTGCCCTAGATAAGCCCGTAGGCTTATGCGGCATGCAGCCACGGTTCAAACACATGAACTCCTAAATGTCTGCTATCAAATAGAGCAAAAGCAACTCAATTAAGGGAAGAGATCTGGTGGGGATAGCATCAAATCAGGTGACTGACAAGCCTGGTAATCTAGAGCATATAGCATTTTTCATCTCTTACACTCACGGGGTGTCCTTGGAGAGTGGGCTATGTGGGGATGCTCAGCTGATAGAGAGGGAGGAGAGCGTATAGCTGCCGGGGCCGGGGGTCATGTACGAGTACAGTGACAATTTCTTCCGACAACGTCCCGTCTTATTTTTGCTTCGTCAGCACTCTCTTTAAAGCAGGGATGTCGTATTTAATCAAATTACCTGCGAGAGCTGCTCCTTCCTTTATTAATTTATTGGTGGGGGCAGGGTCGGGGTGGGTGAAGGAGCAACGCATGAGCTCCTTTGGGATGAGTGTGTTTGTGCTCTCTGAAACGTGAACCAGAGAGGGCTGAGCTAACAGGAGCTGACAGTGGCAACCGCCCTGGTGCTCGGCTGTGAGAGGACCAGTCGGCTTTTTCGCTCGAGCCTCGTTAGGGAAACAGTGAGAAGAGTCGTGTGAGGCTCAGAGACGGGAGCTGGTTCCGGTGCTGCTGCCGCTCACAGAAAAACAGATCAAGAGTCTGAGGCTTGGAAGCTGTTATGTTGAGCGATGGTGAGCGTAGCCCGCTCATACCCAATCACATCTTTCTCCTTCATAAAAGGATGCAGAACTATTCCCGACAGTGAACCACATTTGATTCATCTGGTTTACTCATGTAGCTCTATTGTTAAAAGCTCTAAACTTATGTTGCATTCATATTGAACACAAAATGATTTGCTTTGCTTTGCGTTACTTGCGTAAATACATCAGCTGGAGTGTTTTTTGTTTGCTTGTTTGTTGTTTTTTTGGGAGGAAGGGTGGTCGCGACTGGAGAAAATTCACCTTTTACAGTTGTGTTAACTAACTGGGGAAGGCAGCTAACTGCTAAGTTGGTTCATAGTAATGTACAGCTGATAGCTTCTGTAAAGAAGGTTAAACACAACGGCTTTGTGCCTTCATCCAACATGAACACTTTTTTTATATTTCATACTGCCAAAGCAGAATGTCACAGCTTCCGTTGCTTACTTTCTACATTAGAAGACCAACTTAAATTACTGAGAGCGTTTTGTTTCGAAGCTGCTCGTTAAATTGCTTACTTGAGTCACAAATACATATTTCCAAACTTACCCTAAATCCTATGGCTTCACTCACTAATCTACGTACCCTCTTCTTCTTTGTTCTGTCTCTGTCTCAGTGCAATACTGACATTGAATGGTAGAACTTTAGGTCCCCACAGGTAGCAACAATTAGTTTGTCATCTACTTCTGATCCTTGGTCTCAATGCTGATAGGCTTTTACGACACATTGTCAAACAAGTTTCCTTTATGCAAATGACACAAATTTTGTATCGCTCAGTGCAAATTTATGACTAGTCTTGTCTTTGCAAACCTTTGCTTCTTTTTTGATGTGAACACACCATGATGCCACATTCCAGTCAAAATCAGAGTTTGGAATTTTATAGTTTAAAAATATTCATCTTTCCAGCCTCTGAGCATTCCAGATAAATGAGATTGAGATTGATGAATGAGAAGATTGGAGACATTTTTTGGCATCAGTTTACATGTGGAACAGGTTTAGTCTTTGATATATTTATTATTGTTTTAATTAAATACTGTTATATGTAATTTATTGCCCTTTAGTTGATTGTTTACTATATACAATGTGTGCTTCCATGGCTGCTGATAATGTTGTTTGACATCAGGTTACTGCCTCCTCATGACTTTGAGGGAGATGGATTTGCCCAGAGTTAACAAGTCAGAAGTCTTAGTTTGAATGGTGTTCCATTGTACTCTTTCGAGTAGGAGGGTGGACGTTTTTGAGCTCCAAGTTGTCTGCAATGCAGCATAATAGTCCATCACACCTGATGTCAGTGAGGATAAAACGCAGGCAGTTAACCACACATGGTCATCATGGCACATGCAGCAAAATTAAGAATTGGTGCTTTTCGGTCTCAACACCGCCTCCTCAACCGCGCTCACGCTTTCTGCTTTGGCCTTCAGGCTCTCAGGTGTACAGTGCATCTGGCCAGCCTATAGGGCGCATGGAACAAAGCCACAGTGACATTTTATCTGACGGTAGCTCCTGTGGGGCCTGAGCTATGCTGCCGAACTGTCAGGCAGATTTCAGCACGATGAGGAGGGGGGGAAGAAAGCCAAACAAACAGAGCCCTGGCACAATCTCCCATCGCCAAGCAGTGCAGACGAGCACAGAGAGACGTCCCTGGGGATTGCAGGAGGCCGAGATGAAACAGAAAGCGAGATCTAACCTTTTTGTTGTTGCTGGAACCTAGTTCTTTAGTGCTGCTAGATTAAAAGGAAGAACGGCGAAGTGAAATGAAAAAAGGAATAACTTCAGCTTTTCGAATGTGTAGACCCTCACTGGAAACAGGACTTCAATATCAATTGAAGGGGAAGAAAATAAGGCAAACATTGTGGTCTTTTGTAGGACATGGGTACAAGTGTCTTTTGTATAGTGCATGCCCTTGTGTTACATGCAACAATACATGACAGGCACACTCCCTCTATTGTAGAAGTGTTATGGAAATCATACACACTATTTCAAAAGCTTTTCATCCATTTTTCATTTCCCACTGTTCTCGGGGTGAGAGAACAGGCATGTTTCATCAACAAAGGAATATGTGAAGCCAAGCAAGCCAAGCACCCTCTCAAGGTAGAAGGTAATAAATTCTGCATATGTACAAACCTGGTGGTTTCACTTTCTATGAGACAGGGAGTCATCCAACCGCCAATATCGACTTATCAAATATGTTGAGTGTTGGCGAGCGTTGTTAACAAACCACATAACCACAGATTCATATTCCCAAGTCACCCAATTTGATTGCTTTTCTTAGTAGGTGGCACTCCTGTTATATATATATCTTTGTTTCTTCATTTGATTGTATAGGTTCACAGAAGGGCTGCTGCGCTGACACAGCTGTCTGATTGAACATCTGCAATTATGGAACTCTTAAATGTGCTATCTTTCTCCAGCTTCAGATTTTGAACCGTTAATGTGCAGATGTATAGGAGTCTAATTAGATCTGTGGCACAATGAATACCCCCCACCCCTCCCATCACTCCACTATATAGGGTTGGTATTAACCTCCTGATGCTTTCACGGGCAGATGAAGAGATACCCACCACTGATGTTAAGCTGGAAATGGAGCTGGAGCCCCGGGAGGCTCTGATCAAATCCCCAACTTAGCGCTCCACTGTGCACTGCGTAGCCCAGTTCAGCCTCACATGGCCCAGTCTGCCCTAGCTTATACCAAAGTGATCCTCTTGCACCGTCCTCCCGGTGTGAAGAAGAGGAGGATCGCAGCAGAGAGCACCAGAGATCAGATGGAGAAGGGAGAGGGAGGAGGCTGAAAGCGAGAAGGTGTGGAAGCGGTAGGATGCTGATTGAGAGGTAGTTTAACATGGAGGGCTAAGAGGAAAGTCCAGAGTATAGTGAAGTCCTCGGGTGTCAAAGTTCACCCGAGACAGAAAGGAGTTATAATCAAGGCTCAATGTCGGCCGGATAGTGGCGTCAGACCTTTGAAAACAGGGCCTTAACACTTTGAACAGATGACAGACACTTCAAAATCAGCCCTGGCTCCATTCGTTAGCGGTGTCAGGCTTTTAAGAACGAGGCTATAAACAGTGAGGAGGTGAGACCTATTATACCTGAACTCGGTTTGTCAGCGTGGCTGTGATGGCCGGTACAGATCTTATACCTCTTCCGCATCAGAGAGTAAATGCACGCCATTACCATTGGCCCAAGCAGCTGCTCGCATTGCCATCGTTCCGGCACTTCATCAAATTGATATTGTGGGAAAACACACGGGCAGTGCCCAATCTTTAGTTCGTAAACACACCCAGACTCTCTGCCAGCTCCCACTGGCTAGTGCTGGCCGTAGACCTAGTCAGTGCGCTTGGCTGATAATATGAATGGTAATGAGTGACTGGCTGCTGGGATTGAAAGCAAAAGTGCTGTCATAATTGAGTTAGATTAATTAAAGGAGCTCCACTGTATTCTTTCAGATCAGTGCATCTTGTTAGAGGGCTGTGCTATGGGTTGGGGCACCGGATGGGGTGTGTTTCGTGGCCAAAGTGTATGTGTATGTGTTTGTGCGTGTGTAACCTGCAGATTGTGGGTTAGGTGGGTTGCTGCGTGAGGAACTAATTGAAATGAGAGGCGATGTGCGAGTCTCAGCCAACATGGCCGGTCCATTTGTCAGGGTGACATCACTGCACTCACACCCCATCCATCTCCGCCCGGCGCCACAGAACCATGCTCCTCCTGGTGATTAATATCCATACCTCCCTCACCGCGCTGCATACACTCCCCCCCTCGGAGCACTCGCACACTACTGCGGCTGCTCCACACATGCACACCCACAAACAAACAAATACTCACACACACTCAGTTGGAAGCCCTCCTCTTCACTTATGCTTTCTGTGGCTGCGTACTCACCCACACTCAGTGCCATGGCAGTCCCATTTACTCTCTCATACACACATGGCTGGAGCCCAGGGCACAACCTGTCTAACACATAAACTTCCAAATTGTTCCAAACATAAACTGCCCATACTCTTCTTGGCACATACATTTTATTGATTCTGGTTCTACCTATCCCAGTTTTTATTGAGTTCTCATTCAAATATAGTATATATTTGGTTTACATTTTTTGTATTATTTCTAATGCAAAAAAAATCTTCATTAAGGGTTATTTATGTTTAGATCAAAAATAGTCACATCACAACTAATAAGGTAAATTTTGGGGGGGGGAAAGTGTAATTATACTTAGTTGCTAATGTTTTACCTGAGTTGCATGTACTAAGTGATTCATTATGACTAAGATGAGGGTGTGAAAACACTGTATTCTCTTTTGATGTGGCAGGAAATACTGTTAGGTGGACTTTTCCGCATGTAATCATTTTCATGCAATGATTTGAAGCTGCACCTAACAATTATTTTTATTTAAGATTAACTGCTTAGTCTAAAAATAACTTTTTAAAAAAAAAAAAAAAAAAGAAGAAGAAAAATGCTGATCACAATTGCAAATGTCTTCAGATTGCTTCTTCCCCCCAGTCAACAGACAGTTTTCTATTGAAGGAACAAAGAAACAAAAGCAAACCCTCACAAATGAGAAGTTGCAACAAGAGAAATGCATATAGCTGTATCTCTACTGTGTAAAGGATTAGGTGATATTCTTTATTTTGCAAACCGTCAACAAATCCCATATAAAGTCCAGAGCCAGCATTGTGTCTCTTAGTAGACCAATCACAATGTTTGTTTACGAGAACTTTCAGGTAGAAAATACCTGTGTCAAATACATAAAATGGCAATGCTGCTTCCATCAGTTAGTGTGTAAGATTAAGTGATAAAAATAATCTGAATATAAGTACACTTAAGCTGATATAGATCTTTTCTGGTGGGTATTCTTAGGTGGCTAAATTACATTTTGCTGTAGCCCTGTCCACATCTGGATATTGTTTAGCTTTGTGCCTGTAGATTTGGTTTATCAAAGATGCTAGCAAAGCAACACAGTTCATGAAATAAGCACAGCAAAAACATAAGAGAGGTCGGGCCGCCGTATTTATCTACATATGTTAATATATGTTATATAAAAATGACAACAGAAATGAATAAGTTTCTGCACATCTCTGCACTTCAAATCAGTCTACCTAGAAGTGATTGCAACGTCGGTGGTGGTTCAGTTAATACAGTCTGACTTTCCCGTCTGTGGCACCAACACCAAGCTCATTTGTTATTAATGAAGATGTAAACCTTTTAAAATAGGTCACAAATACAGTTTGTGTTTTTTAAGGCCAAATCATTCAGTGTGGGAACTGGAGGTTTTAGTAAATGTTTCACAGAATTGTAACAGAGTGTGTGGTGGGACTTTTTTGAGCCAAAAATTTGGTGTGCTGGTATTTAAGGCAGCAAGACAGTTTATGTGAGATTGACTCAAAATAAATGACAGTGTCAGTTTTCATCATAATGAATCATCCAGTGCAACACTGTGGCTGATTTATGTGTTTTTAATAGTTTTTTGACAACAGTGGAGCTCTATGGCACAGAGGAATAAGATATATTAGACTTTGGCTGCACAGACAAGGATCGGTTTCTTGCTGTTTTGGGTCTTTTCATGAGATTTATTGACTGTAAGACAAATATAGAACATCCTAAGACATATTTTACAAGTGTTTTTTAGAGCTCATTGTGCTGAGGCATATTGTAAATACTGTGCACGTTAATTGACATATGCATAACTAGTGCTCTAGTTAAAAGCAGAGCAGGTCCAAACTTTGCTTTCGGTATGTGTTAAGCAGAATCAAAAAAGCCTGTTTCCAATAGCAAATCCTTGCCTCTTGTAAATTTGGAGCCTGTTTTAAATCAGAACACCACCTCACTGGCAGCAGCATCCGGTTATTGTAGCCAAAAATATTATACCCTTCCGAAGACAAATAAAACATCACTCACACAGCACACCACAGTGCTAAACCTCAAGAAAACAGATGTTCATTTAAATTGCTGTCGTTGATTTACAACTAAACTTGGCAAGGTTTTACAAATGAACAAATGTAAGAAGACAGGATTTACAGTATCAGGAATAAAAGCTGTAGAATGGGCTGCCTGGGTTTATTTCACATGTTCTCATGAGGAGAGGTAAACCAAAACTAAACTCATTACGGTCAGATATCAGTGCTACTCCAACCTGAGGAGTTGGGCTTTGAAGATGCTCTAAATGATGGCCTTTCTGTCCTGCACCGCTCCGCTGATGTGCTTTGATAAGCTTGGCTGTGATCTCCTCTGTGGTATCACAGTGCATCACTGCACAACCATCCTCATAGAGCTGGGTGGTGCTAAACTTTCTCACCACGCCCTCAAATTACATCACCCAGGCTTGCTGTCATGTTTCACACACCATGCCTTTGAACTTGTGCAGCCACAGGCCAAAAGTGAGACAGAGCACCTTGCATATAGTGTTGTTTTGCTTGAACAAAGGATGGCAAGTATACTGAATGTATATTTTTTTTCAAGCAAAAGACTTAAGTAAAGGCAAATTATTGTATATGAAACATCTCCCCGTGATGCATGTTCCTCCAAGCGAAACCAAAGCGCTGCTTAACCTCACAGTTGTGACTCTCCAACACCAGCCTCTCCCTCTCCCTCTGTAGGAGCATGCAGGCCCGCCTCCGCACCAGCTGTGAGACGCAAAGCCTCCCTTAATGTAAAAGCATTTCGCTGTCTTAGAGAATCCACTGTCTGTGCTATTCAATGAAAGGAAAGGTGTGGAGAGATATGGAAAAGAGAGAAGGTGATAAGTAGCGGGGGAAAGAGATGGAGGCAGAGACGGAGAACAGGGAGAGAGACACTGAGAGCAGAGCAAGACAGGGAGCTCGAGCAAAGGATGGTGAAGGGAGGGTGGGAGGGATGATAAAAAAATGTTTTAAAAACCTGAAAGCCGACAGCAGCTATGTGTGATTGATTGAGTGGCGTTCAGGTGCCAGGGGTCATACATATGCAAACTGCTCATTTGTAGTTGCTGTCAGGGCTGCTGTTCACCAGAGCCCTTGAATAGTGTCGCCTGGCCACCGGGACACATCGCACAATCAGATTAAGCAGTCCCCAAGTCACATGCAGGACGACCAACAGCTGCCACGTGCACCACCAGCTCTGACTTACTGTATCTGTTTTTTGTCCCCGTCTGCTATAACAGGCCCGTGTCTGTCTGAAAGAGATCTGGGTTTTAGGGGCTCAGATATGTGTCAGATGAGCTGTGGTGTTTGTGCGACGCCGATTTTCCCTCTTGACATTTTGTCGTTGTTTTTTTTTTTTCTTTCAGTGCTTTGTTGCACACAAACCACATTTTCCATTTGAGTGGCTCAGTCTGTACACGGCAGCACAGTATCTTCAGCATCATGCATCAGAGTATCTGACCACCTTTTCAGTGTGCAGTGTTGGTTCATGCTGCACGGGCTGCATCTATCTGTGTCATTGTGTGCAACCGAGACGAATATTCAAGCTGAGCCATTTAGGTTTCTGTTAGTCACCGGTCAGTTCACATTTTCAGCAAAGACCTGCAGTTTAGCAAGTGCGTTATTATTCAGTTTGAAATCGCCCAGTGTCGAGGGGCAGACCCCGGAAACATCCTATGACTTTGTTGCCATTCAAGGCGGTCTGATATTTTCTTTAATTATTGATTCGTGATGAGGCCAGCAGGAATCAGGGGCTCATGCATAAATTCTTTTTCACCATTTTCTAGTTTGATTTCGCTATCAAGCCATATTCATTCATATGGAACTAGTAATTTGTAGAGGAGACAATCAAAAAAGTATTTTTTCCCCCATGTCTTTATTTTCTCTTCCACCGGAAACAAGGATGTGGTGTTGGGTAAATGGGCTTCAGTGTTCAGGCTACCATAAAGAGGCTTTCTTGTGCTTGCCTGCCCTTCTCTCTCTCTCTCTCTCTCTCTCTCTCTCTGTGTTTCTCTATCTCTCTCTCTCGCTCTCCTCCTCTCAGATCAGACTGTGCTCCAGCCATGCTATTGGGCAGTGAGCTGCAAACAGGAGCTGTACACTGATCCAAGTGGCAATCACCTTCATTCAGGCCCACGCCCCCCTCCTGCCCCCTTCCCTTCACCCAGATTTTTTTTTTTTGAAGTCTTGTTGGTATGCTGAAATCTTCACCCCAACAAAAGAAGATTTTTAATTTTTTAGTATCATTATTATTATTATTGACACACAAACAGAAAGAGAAAAAAGTCAGAAAAACCAAGACACACAAGTCTAGCAATTTATTAACATAAAAATGATTAGTAAGTCACTATTTTGAACCCCCGTCCTAAGCAAAATTAAAATCAAAATTTAACCAACTCCTCACCAATGCCCCATTCAAACAATATTAGTCCCAAACACAGTTGATTTCTTGCAGCTTTCTCTATACTGTCACCTCAAACAGACAACATGTAATGTTACACTAACTGTAGACGGCCCAACTGTAGGTCAGCACAGACGAAATAAAAAAGAAAATGAGCACAACAGTCAGACCATTTCAGAAATAATGAAATAAGTAAATTAAATTAATAGTAATAACAACAACATCAACAACAACAACAATAATAATAATAACAAAAATATTAATAAATAAACAATGTGATCTTGGATTATTACTTCTTTATACTGACTAAATAAGTAAATTAAATTAATAACAACAATAATAGTAATTATAATGATACATAAACAATGTGATCTTGGATTATTACTTCTTTATACTGACTAAATAATTAAATTAAGTTGATAATAATAACAACAATGAGAAAAATAACAATAATAATAATAATAGATAAACAATGTGGTCTTGGATTATTTTCTTCTTTATACTGATATTAAGTACTTTGCAGCTGGTGCCGATGTTTCAGCATATGCTCAAAAAAAAGAGAAGGATGAAAAACATTGTGGGAATGACTCCCTGTGTGGAGGATGGACCGCTGGGTATGTCCCTTGCTCATCGCGAGCTCCACACACAGGCCCTTTATTTGGCTGTGTGGAGAGTGGCCCCCTTCCCTCCTCTGCTTCTCATCCACACCCCCAGAGGCTCCCATTCAGCCCAGGCCTGGCTGGGGGGAAGTTGGAGCTCTTTTGTAGTGGGGGATTCTTAGGGGAGGCTGTCAAGGCTGTGACTGTGTGGGCCTTTATTTCCCCAGAGAAGAGAAGGGGGGAGAAACGATAGAGGGAGAGGGCAAAAGGGAGATGGGAGGGAGGGAAGGAGTGAGTGAGTACCAAAGGAGAGTTTGGACACAGACGGCCTTGTTAACTGGCACCCCCAAAGAGGGAGAAGATGGGAGGGAGAAAGAAACGGGGAAAAGGCGAGGTAAATGCGAGAATGAATTCAGTAGAAAGCCAAAAAAGTTTCCTTCAGTTACGTCATCGCTGTTATTCCCATCCTCCTTCTCTCTTTTCCTCTGCTCCTCCCTATCCGTTCCCTCCATCTGTCCCTGTGTAAGCTCACTCTTCAGCTCAATAACAAGCTTTTGCCCTCCCCCTCACCCTCTCTCACCCCCTTCTCACCCTCCGCCATTACTTTACACACATTCCATTATCTGGGAGACCGGGCTAAGAGAGATGTCTGGGGTCGGAGCGATCATTATCATCACCTCTTTCCGCTACACTCTGAGTTATAGCCCACCATATAGGAAACAGACATTTAAATCATAATCAATAGAGCAATATCAATGCTGAGAGGCATGGCTAAAGGAAATCGCTGCCGCGGCTCAGGAGGAAACGGAGATGCTCAGTGTAGACTGAGATAGTGGCACACACTTATTGATAAAATCCGATCAGAACGGGAAAATGCATTATGTGGCATCACGCTCAGCGCTGGCGTTTTTTTGCTGAAAAAATAAACTCTGTTTGGTTGATATTCAGGTGATGCAATGATTGAGGCTGGTGTGTGAAAATGTGTGGAATTGGAAAAGTGTTGGTTTGTCAGGGGTGATCTCCTGGACTCTGCTGCTCAAGTATTGCATCCGGTACATTGGCAGAAGCTCAAACACTGCAGAGGGGAGAGGCTGTCATGCTGTATACATTAACTGACCCTCTGGTCATGTTCAGGTGACAAGGGGCAGCTCAGTTCCTCGTAGCGAGAGCTGCACTACATACACACAAATGTTCTGTTCAGAAAGGACGATGCAAGGTGACAGGTGCGACCTGACCCAGCTGCGGACTGGACTGAGGTTGCGGCTGCCACTCCAGCTGAGATCAGGACTGAATCTCTGACTCTGTGCTGCCACAAGGAGAAAAATACCAGGTCTTCATACAGCACAAGTGCACTGTATCACTGTCAAGGGAGAGCAGCTTTGAGACACAATACAAAAACACATCATGTAATCAATCAAGACAAATTACAGTTCTAACATGCAGAGAAAGAGCGCAGAATCACTGTTATTAACTCATACAGTTTGCCGTGAATAAGGAAGTCTCATGCAAATTTCATGTCCATTCCAGCTGACGGGTTGACAGGTTGGATTCCATTTTTGAGTATCTTTGTTTCAAGCACTCAGACCATTTAAGATGTTATTTGTTGGCATGACCTTTTGCAGTTTATGTAACCAGGTTCCTCAACAGATCTTATTAAATACATCTTGGATTTGGCATACATGATTTAAGATGGGTTGGCTAATATAAAGATCAGTTGTGTGATTTCTTTTCTCCGGTGTAGTTCAACTTCAGGGCATTTTCCTTTTTCTTTATGTGCCTGTCACCTCAGTCTCAATGAAATGTTTGAGCTTACACAAAAAAAGGTCTTGTTTTTATGCCTCCACACAAGTGATAGACACGGTATGAGGCTTATGTTTTCAGGTTGTACGTCCATCCTGTTCTCGGGAACACAACACCTCAAAAGAGATTTTTGATTTTTTTTAACTTGGTAATCTGGTTAAAGGTTAATATCACTGTGACCTTAATAGTCTTATTCTTTTTATGTGATAGCTGAAGAACACTTTAATAGAATTGTTTTCAAACTTTGCACAAATGTCTCCTTCGACTCAAGAATTAGTTGAATAATTTGGTGGTCGAAGTTCAAAGGTCAAGGTCACTGCGACCTCATCTGTCTCATTCTTTTGAAGGTGATTTCTCAAGAACACCTTGAGGGATTTTTTTTTTAATTTGTCACAAACGTTTGCTTGGACTTTTAGCTTTTTTAGCTTGTGGTGGTCAAAGGTCAATGTCAATGTGACCTTGTCAAACTCATTTTTGTGAATGCAATATCTCAACACCTTTTTTTTGAATTTGGCACAAACGCCCACTTAGACTGAACAGTGAACTTTCAAATGTAGTGGTCAAAGGTCAGAGTAACTGTGACCTCACAAAACATGTATTTGGCCATGACTTAAGAATTCATATGTTAATTATGAAAAAAATGTACACAAATGTCTAATAGGATAAAATGATGAAGTGTTGACATTTTATATCCAAAAGGTCAACTTCACTGTGACATCATAATTTTATGCAAAAACACTTTCCCATCCATTACTCAGCCTCAAATCTCAGGAGCAGAAGGGAGACATTTGGTCAGATACTGAATGTATCTGACACTAACCTTGGGTGCCCACCATGAAGCTGTGTTGATTGTATAGATCTTTTGTGCTGTCGGGGGGAAGCAGTGTGTGAAGCATCCATGTTTTCACAGACATGGATGTACACTGTAACTGCAGCTTGAATGGTGCGCAGAGGCATACAGCCGCGAAGAGGTAACTGTAGTTTAAGAGAAAAAGGCAAACCATATACGACGTGTTCAGCCTGAAGGTGTTATGCTTGGGCTTTGCCTCAGTTATTGAGACTGAATTGGCACACAGAGGCACAAAAAACAACATACAGCATTTAATCTACAGTTTGTTCCAGAAGTCACAGCAGGCAAGATTAATAATGTCACAGAGAAAATTAAATTAGTGCAAATTGATTTGTATGCACTTTACTTTCAAAGTATCAGATCAACTGGAACTATTTACTGTTTAATGATTATTTTATGTTTGTGGAATTAACTTGACTGGGACACTGTAATTGTGTAAACTGTTTGTGCTAAAGCTAATTGGTCAGATCATTTAAAAGGGAATTTGCATATCGATTTGAATTCAGGCTGCTAACAAAGATGGATATAATGTGATTACGTTGTATAATTAAATGCTTATTGTAAAGCGGCACCTAGTGAGTATTAAAAAAATCTCAATTGAATGTCAGGTTGAGTAGCACAGTCAAGCACATAACCAGCCTGACCAAATAGTTCAGAAGCACTGAGCTGCAGCCCAGAATCCCAAGGTCCTGTGTAGGAGTGAGCTGTGAACAGATAGTGCACTGCACATCACGGTTCATGTGCAGCCAGAGCCCACGCAGTGCTGATGAGACGGGGATCATCTGCTAGATCTGGAAATCTATAACCCATTCCCCGGTGAGTACCGAGGCTCGGAAATTTAAATCACTCAAACCACAGACAAAGAGAAACTAGTGTGTCATTATTTAAAAAATTGTACTCCTGTAAATTATTCTGGCAAAGAAGACAGAGGGTCCAGAGGTCATGCCTGCATGCTGGATGTAAAGAATGAGCCAGAAAAGACCAAACAGCTGCAGAGCAAAAGCTTAAAGTCAGCGGTCTGCTATAAATGTAAAAATAGAAATAACCATGCATAAAAACAATTACTTTGCTATCTTAATTGCTTTCCAAAGAAAATACTTTTTGTCACCTTTCCAATTAAAACATAACCAGCAGCTATATTAGATGTATTTTTAAATGGTGCCTGCAGCATGTCTTGTTGTCTAAGATATTGGATTCCACCTCTACATTTTAATGACCAGTTTCATTTATAGATGCAGAAGAATCAACACCGCTAAACACAAATAAAATCACAAAAGGACTAGAGAATTGAGTAGTGCTTTATTTTACCAGCTAGGGATTCAACTCTAATGATTTACATTTTGTCATTTAGTAATTCCTCATATTACAGTGCCAAACGGATAATGTTTGCTGTGTCTTTTCAATTAGACTAACAGTTGCACAGAATCCCTTTTTTACATCCCCGTCTCCTGACATTTCTTAACCCATCTGACATACACTTTGGTGTAGTGTGAACCATTTCACAAATGAGGGTTATTCTGGGAGAGTCACGTCTCCTTTCTCTCTACATGGCACCCGAGAGAGGGTTGTAAAAGCTGTTGTCCTTTAGTTATGACGCCGGAACACAAGGAGGAGCCGCGAGAGAAAAAGAAAAGGAAAAGCTCTTCAACTGGAGTCCTCCTTTCTCCTCTCTCTCTCTGTCTCTCTGTCTGCGTCCGTCTCTGTTCCTCTGCCTGTCTCTTTCACTCTCTCTCTGCATGTGCCCTGCTGCTCTGTCATCCTCAGGGATGCGTCTGAAGGAGACCATCTGTTGATCCATTTGTCTCCTGCTTTGCTTCCTGTGCCACCGCCTCTCTCCTATCGATGATCAGGCCTGGCCTTTCCCCTGCCCACCCTCTTTGTTGCTGCCAACAGGCACTCGGGGCGAGGCGGGTGTGTGCTGTTGGGGGTGGGGCAGGAAGCTGTGCCCTCTGCAGTCTCTGCTTCGCACAAAGAGAGAAAATAGGGGTTGACGGACATGCCTTCTTTTTGTTCATACATAACCCTGGAGCAGCTGCTTTCTAATCAGTGTTTATCTAAAGTGAGCATCGCTGTGCTGACCTGAGTCAACAAAACACACATTTTTGGATTTCTTTTTCGATTGTTAATATCAAAACTATTCCCCTTAGGACCTAAACACAGAGAGCTCATCATTATATGGAGGCATAGACCATGAAATAGATGTTAGAAACAATGCTGTGATGCTGAAGGACCATCACTGGAGGCACCACCAACACATTTATTGCTTGTGAAGTGCTGCCACTAAAGAGAGAGAGGGGTGGTCTCGGTTTCCACGCACATCTCCCAGCTGTCACCTCGCATGCATGTTCTGGGGTTTGATGGACACTGAGTCCACCGTGGGGACTTCGGGGATTGCTTGCCTTTGATCTTCTCCCACGACTCTCGATTACCCATCATTCAGCAGGGCTTAGGCCCTGGAGAGCAGCTGGGAGAGGGTGGTGTGTTAACACGAGCTCTGATGTACCCAAGAGAGAGTCCCTGTCCAACTCAAGACATCATATAGCAGATTACACAGACATGGAGGGAAATGTGAACGGATAGTGCCTGTTGTGAGTGTTTAGACTGAAAGTATGTCTCGACTCGAGAATGTGAGAGGGAGAATCGAAATATGTCAGAGGAAGCTGGGAACTCTGATAGGATATATAATGAGGTTGCAGTCCATACGGAGGGTTTTGCAGCATCAAAATGACTGTAAATCTTGTTATCATGTCTTTTTCTGTCCGTCTGTGGAGTTTTCATAGATTCCTACGGTTTTCATCAGGACTGCTCAATATATCCAATGATGGGTGCTCACCCGGGGAGACATGCCATTGATTTCCCATAAGGTGCAGATGACATGTGGTCACACGCATTCCTATTTTACCAACAGCCGTGTCATCCAATAACTAGTGATTTGAACGCTGCTGTCACCCAGTGTGATGGTTCCTATGGAAAAATCGGGGTGGGGTTAGTCGCTGCAGGTAACCTTTATACTGCAGGTGCACATGGAAAATAAATGCCTGAGGCATGTTGCGTGTGCAAGTTGCAAACTACCTACTTTTTCAGTTTGGTCAAGTGCAAATGTGATATATTTAATTAGCTGTCTCTGGGTGACTTCCTAATCTCTTGATATCTGTGTTTGTTGCAGGCTTCCTCAGTACCGGTGACCAGGCTGCTAAAGGGAACTATGGACTCCTGGACCAGATCCAAGCTTTACGGTGGATCAGTGAGAACATCGGTTTCTTTGGAGGAGACTCCAATCGCATTACTGTGTTCGGTTCTGGGATCGGAGCTTCCTGCGTCAGCCTGCTTACCCTCTCCCACCACTCTGAAGGTACAGCACAGCAGGGACGAGGGTGGGGGGGTTACAGCTGTGGAGCTCATGCCTGCTGGTGTGTAGGCTGGCAGATATTAGAAACTGGCGATGCAGCTAGAGAGTTATTGAGTAATGTATTTCTACTGTACCGCACAGCCATAACGAATGCTTTAAGAAGCAGGTGTTTGCATTTCAATGATCGTGATGTTCATTAGCATCCAGAATTGCACTTCCATGGCAGATTTTGAACCACACGTGATGCACTCTGATGGTTTGCTGGTACCCCTCTCCGTCTCAGAAATAAATGTGTAAGTATAATGTGTCTTTGTAAGCAAGATAAAAAGGGACATGTTGTACAAGGGAGAGCTTTTTAGTGGCATCCTAACTGACACACACACCGTCCTCTTTGTAAGCAATGTTGTTTATCTGCTGGCTACCTTAATGCTACTTCATGATGATTTACTGCCCATGTTGGCCATGTCTTTAATACTAAATGCAGCATGCGTGTTGAACCTGGACACACGATAAACATCCCTCATACTCATGCTCCACTAATGCATCATTGAATTAAGATGGAGCTTTACTGCGCATAGGTAAGTTCTTGCAGAAAGTGCTTTGACTTGTGCGAATGAACGGTCCCTTTGAGCTGCGTCCATGAAGTGCACCCTGCAGAGGACACGGCATCTTCCTTAACCTGGAGTTATTACAATCAGTCACGTATCCGCCCATGCATTTTAAAGAGCTGGCTGTTTGTTTTTGCGTTTAATTGATGGCAGTGTTGTGTACATGACAGACTATTACGATATTGAGGTGTTGATGTTGTATAGCAATGTTTATGTTGTTTTTTTACATTGTTTATGTGGTGGTAATAATCTAAATGAGAAATCTTTAAAATTGGCCACGCTCGCATAGCCGGCTTGTGAACATGTTAACAAGCCACAAACATGCTGCTTTGGACACGCGTGGCTGGAAATGTAACACAGGGCTTTTTACTGTACATTACATGCAAGTGAATTACATTAAAGAAATCACTCTTCCATGGGATAAAGGATTGTGCTAAGGCAATATTGTGGTCAGGGAGCTATTAAGTGCCATAGGCCCAACCACACAAACACATTTCTTTTTCTTGTCACTAGGCAGAGTAGAATTTCTGTTCCTTGATTTTTTGTTAGTAGACCAATATGCATTTGAAAGAGGTCATTTGTTGCTACTCTTCTTTGGTGCCTGTTACACTGCCAGGGATTTGTGATGTGTTTTGCGTTCTCCAATTTGCATTAAAGTGTTACTAATTGCCTTGATTTCCTCCGATGAATGATGACTGCTTTTGGATTGAATTTTTACCATAAATGCCTTTTTTATTCATACTCCATAATGTTACGCTCCATGTAGCATGTTATTATACTGCCAGTGAAACCATCTCCTCTGCCTCCCAGTAAATTGGATATTACCGGGTCTGTTTTTTCCCCTGAATGGAAATGTATGCCCCACTGATGGGATAAAAAAAAAAAAAAGAGCCAGTAAAACTTGAGGGATCCTAGGAAATTGAAACAGGAAGCCTTCTATCACGCCAGGACTCTTGCTGCGAATGTTACCAATGGCAATCAGATTTCACACAGTCTCTCTCTGAGCACAGATTGTTGTAATTATATAAAGTTTAGGACTGGAGTGGGCTGCTGGATGTGACAGGAAATCCAAGTGAAGAAATGTCTTTTTGCACCTGCTCTCACATTCAACGCTGTACTCAACCCCTCCTCCTCCTCCTATAGTTTTAACTGTTGAAGTGAAAACTGCTCGGATGCTCTTGTTGCCAAGACAACACAGTAAACAAGAAAGGAATCAAAAGTGTTTGGATCTGCATGCTGGCAAAAATTGATGTAAAAAATCTATAATCAAATTAATTATACACTGTGGCATGAGCACACCTGGTTTCAGGTGGCCTCTGGTAATGGATTTGTGTAATCATTTCCCGTCCATGTTAGCAGGCTGGGGGAGAACGCCTTATATTAAGTTGCCTACTTTGCACTCTGACTGGAAATTAAGTTGGGGAACAAGATAGTAAACAATGCATCGCAGTTCCGCCTCCATATCCTGATTTGGCTTTTTATTTTGATTTAAAATTCATATTGAAAATAGAGGCAGTGCTGTCACAGTGATTGCTTGGATTCCACAGGAGCATACAGGAGGATATGATAACATAGCATAGGATTCACATGTGTCTCGCACACAAACATTTTACTTCACCTGCTGCTCAGATGCAAGATAACGAGGCCCAGGTACAAAAAGAAAAAGTAAATCAGCGTTGACACACTGTTCTGGAGCTCCCTGGTGTGTCGCTGTATTTAATGACAGTATTCCCGCTCTTACTGTACACAGTCTGTCATCACTGCCTACAGTGCATAGACTTTCCATCTAACAGAGACTCCTTTTATGCCTGTTGGTGGCAGAGTGACAACTTACTTCAGATGCTCCATGCTCCTCCTGAAGCCTATTTAATAAGCTGGATCCTCCTATATCATCCTAGCCCTCCGGCCTCTTTCTTTGATTGCCTGCTCTTCTGGCCTGGCCTTGGTGGCGTCTCCATGTGGGCGTGCCGAAGGCTCCAGTCACAGGGTCCATCCATCACCTCCCCCCTTCTGGCCAGCGTTGAGGCTGGCTTGGTCGTCCTCTCGTGAGGGCTGGATTTTTTAGACCCCGGTCCCTGCCCTGCCTCCTCCATCTAATCTCCTCCTCACTGCACCCATCTGTCTCCCTGCCTTCACAGACAGTAAAAGCATGCAAGGGGACACACGCTTTCTCTCCATGTGCCAGCGTATGTCTCTCTCCCTTTCTCCCTCTCTGGGTTTCTGCTCCCTAGTCTGCAGCATGTGTGGTGTGTTGCTATTAATAAGATGGCTGCCTTGTCTGCTATGTGGCAAGCAATCTAGCCGCACATCTGAGAGTTTGGAAGCAGAATGGTCATTAAAAGTGCAGTCCCTCTCGGCAGGAGAGTGTTTTTGACCAGCTTATTAAATGTAGCTCAACAGTTGTGTTCCCACTGAGGGAAATCTCTGTCCCCATCTTCTTTTTCTCTGGCTTCAAACAGAAAACGGCTGAAGAAGTTCAGAAGCAAGGACATTAGCCAGTCCCATGTATTATCTAACTGGCATCGCACAGGCACTAATTGAACATGCAGATTTGGCTTTTTCCCTATCTCCTAATAATCATTACGATATAAAAAGCGAGATGGCTTCTCTGCTCATGAACAGAATACCAAGTAGCCAATGACTCAGATGTGTGTATTTGTACATATATCTCTTTAGTGTGGCTGATGTATCCATCTCCCTTCACAACCTACAGAAGACTTACTGTTTATCTTAGCACATATGTCTGCATCAGCGTGCTTGTCCCAGCTGTTCACGTATGTGCACGCAGGCGTGTCTCTACACGGATCACACATGAGGGAAGGGCTAGCAGTAGAGTCGCTGAAGGTCGTTTGGTTTCTCTTTTTTTTTCTCTCTCTCTTCCTGTAAGCAATCAGGATAAAAGCTCCGCTTCTAAGGAAGTGCTCCCCTTTTAATGGAACGTCTTGGACATTAAAGACAGCTAGTGTGGAGGATCCTTCATGCCAATGTCAGCTTTCATTTTTATTAAGACTTCTGGGTTATTGAAGACCGTAAATGTGCATGTTAAATGCTTGGGTTTTATTATAGCAGTGCAATGAGTACCAAGGCTGTTTAATGCAAGACACCACCTGGCAAACACTGAAACCCCTTGAACCATGAGTATTAAGAGGGCAGTGTGACAGGTACTCGGTTTTCAGCTAAGGGTAACAAGTTTTTGAATCCATTTAGTGTGAAGTATAGCATGGAAGGTGATTAAGCGAAGGAACGCGTCGTGGGATGTGTAGAAATCGCGGATCAGAAAGATTGAAAAAATCAAATGGCGTGGCAGGACATTTTTCTCAAATCAAATCTGAAATATTAACTTTATTAATGGCTGCTCTTCATCGTGAACTACTTGCTGTGGATTCTCGGACTGAAATTTATGATTCATGCAGTCCTGGGAAGGATGTGACTTGGAAGTCATAGGAACTGATGTATTACTGCACAATTTCCTTCAGCTGATTGGGTGAGAAACTCGAGCTTCTGTTAGAGTCACTTGAGTGTGATGTTATGATTACAGTGAGGCACAAACTGCTGTGTCCTTTATGATCAAGTGTGGTCAAGATTGTGCAGCCAGTGACTCATCTGAAGTCAAAATGGCTGCCAAAGAAAATGTTTAATAACCTCAAATAAAAGACCCATAATACCCCAGATATTTAGAACTGCCTTTATTAGAGAATTGGTTACATGATAATACAGAGTTGATGAAGGTTTTAGATTTTATCTTTATAAGTATAAATATCATCACAAATACATCATTATTTGTCACTGAGTTTGTGCAGGTCTAACTTAAAAAAAAAATCTTTAGTGGTCAGTGTTTTAAACACTTAGCAACACTCATCACAGTTTTTGTTATTTATAACGCCTTTTTCTTCCCACCATCACCCTCCCAGTAGAAGACACAAGACGCCTTCCTCTGTGGTGTAAACAAAACAAATACTTAATATAGGTAGAAAAGGTACTGTTACAGAAGCAAATAACAAATGAGCAGACGTAGTAAATAAATAATAATTTACCTTGATTGACTATGTTAAATATTTTTTAACATGGTAAATCATATATTTTAACACGGTAAATAGTTGGTTGAGTATTTTATCATATGGACTGGACCTCAAATAAAATCATTTTTTCAAAATAAAAGCTTTTTCTAATTTATTCACACCATTTGCTTTATTAATTCAAAAGGTGCTTCATCATCACATTGACTGGTTAAAAATGCCAAACAAACAGTATGCAGCTGATTCAGTAGTTGACATCTTAAGTCTGTTTTCATTTATTGGGAAGTGAAAGGAAGTTAAACAATTAATTAAGAAAATAATCGATAGATTAATCTATAATTAAAACAATCATGAGTTGTATCCTTAATAATTATATTTATATTTATCATTCATTTCACGCACCCTCATGGTGAACGAAGAATCCAAAACATGCTAACTTGATTGATGAACTGAAGTAATCAAAGGTCAAATTTAGCAAAAGCAAATCCTTATTTAAAAAAAAAACAGTTTACAAACTCTTACCGTGTGCAGTATAATCCAAGTCTAACTCATCCAGTCCTATGCTCAGTACTTCGCAGAAGCATGCAGTTTTGCTAAAATATTGTGATTTAAAAAACATATCCGTACAAACACTCATGCACGGCTGAGTAGCAAAAATTGATGGGTTTGTAAAGTACTGAGCATAGACTGGATAACTGATCACACTGCACGTGCTGTGTGAGTTTGTAAACAAATGTTTTGATATTGTTAAAATGTTCTCCAATGACTTCAATTTATGGGGAAAGTGCGCCCTTTTTGGATTCTGCGATCACTGTAGAGGCATGCGAGAAAAATGTTTTCTTCATAAATTCAACACAGTAAATATTTGATACACAAATGCACATTATGTGGGTAAAGTATTCTTTAATATTTGGCAGTTTAATGGCATCACGAGTGACTGCTCCCATATGACATCACATCAAAGGTTAGAGAACAAATTGCACAAATCAGTGTAAATGACTGCTGTTTGTGGCATGTATTTACCTCGTGGACTTACAGAGGAAGGAAATGAGACTGACAACAACGTTTATTAGACCTGGAATCAATCTGCCTCTGTCAGTCTCGCTGATACAGTGCTGCCGTTGTGGGATTCAAAGCCTGCATTGCCACGAGCACCTAACCTCTGCTCTGACAATCATTCACCATGTACATGCGGGCTCGTATTTGTCCTCAGAGGGAACAACACAAACAGTGTTGTAGTGAGGCTGCAGGGGATTGTGAGGGTGTGTTGAGCTTTGAGAACGTGTGTACTCATTCAGTGCTGTATCTTGAGATATCGACAGGTGATCTAAGACTAAATGCTGCTCCAAATTACCCTATCTTCCAGAGTGGAGGGAATGAGGCAAGCAGGCCATATAGATGAAAAGTGTGTGAGTGTTACACTACATCACTGCTTTAACCATAATGTTACATGTGGCTATGACCTTTGAAAATAACACGTGTGGGTTTCCTATCTGAAACGAGACTCATGGGACTTTTTCCTCGTGGAAATGTCTGCATACCCCCACTACATAATGCCCCTGTGCTGAGCTCTCTCCGTACTCATCTGGAGGTGCAATTCATCCACTCTCCGCGTTGACGAGCAGCCATCCATCTCCTGTGGAGTTTAAGCATCAAATAAAGGCCCCTTGCAAGAGCTGGGATGTGAATAGGAGTCACAGGGAAAGATAGCTGCGTAACCGCATCCCTGGGATGTTATTCATACACGATTCAGCACCATTGTTGTGCAAATGCCTCGTGCTTGAGAAAAACCAGGGACAATTGTCGAAGTTGAATAGACCCTATTTCTGAGATGTCAAAGGCATTCAGCGACTCGACACTGTAAAGTTACCTGGGTGTTTGGGGCAACAGAATGCCTCCATCTCAAGGTTTGATTTGGCTGTTTGCTGAAGGGTGTCTGTGCATCTCAGGGTGTGAAAAAGGCCTATGCGAGATGAGAGAATGGGGACGCGCCTTGTCAGGTGCCGTATTCTTCCACCTCGATTGACAAGAGCGATAATTAAACCAGGGGGATGCCATCTCTGCAGAGCAAGAATGCTTGTATTTATTTACGCTGACTACTCTGCTTTGTTGTCTGCCATATAGTGTGGCAGTCACTGTGAGGAAAAAGCAAACTGCTTTGAACAAGTGGCCTATGTGGCGTTTTTCAGTCACTCTTTGAACTGCCTTGTTTTTGACTTTGCATGACAGAGCAAAAAAAAGGTTTATTTTTACAAAACAAAGATGGAGGATTACTCACCAACTAAAAGGTATTATTCTTTTTTGGACTCGTGAGAAATTGGAAACGGCCTAATTCAGGCAGCAAATAGGTTTTTTTTCTCTTCACTACTCACCGTTGTTAAGCGAAAATGAAGCCAAAGCTGTGATGAGCAGAGAAAAAAAAGGTAAACTCAGCAGAGTAATGTGAGGTGGGAGGGGTGTTGTTGGGGTAAAGTTGACTCCGCTGATGTCAGATAGCCAGTTTGAGGTAACACTCTAGTAAATAATATCCAGTTGGGCTGTCCATCAGAGTGAGGCAGCTTTACCTATCCCTAGCCAGAAGAGAGCAGAGGAATGAAGAATTGACAAATGGCCCGAAAACGGTGAAGGCAGTTCATTCAGGTAGTCCAGCCATCAGTCTGTCTCTGCTTGCTGCAGGTAGTTGAGCCTATAAAGCATAGAGTTATAGGTGTTAAAGAGCCGAGCAGCAGGTCAAAGAAAGAAGCTGGGGATAATTGAGTACTTTAGTAAATCCATGCCTCCATCAACCAAGGTAATAGCTCAGAGCATTGCATATACCTGTGGCCGCAGATCCACAACCGTACAAATTGGCTTCGGCAGCTTGAGCGACATGTGGCACACATGGGCTGTCTCAGCAATATTCTCCAAGACAATACAACGAGACCCATCTGGTGATGTATCGCCGAGATTGCTTTTGGAATCTAATCGCAGCTGATGAACGAGGTGACTACAGAATATGTCATCTGTTGATGACCTGCAATCCCCAGCGAAGACGCCGGCGAGTCATTAGTTCAGGTAGATGCCATCTATGAATCATTCTTGATAAATCATTGTCAAGGGCGCATTCATACACCTCGTAATGGACAGTGACAGCAGAATGTTGGAGGGGGAATGGTGGCTGCAGCTCCGGGCTGTGCCCCGGCTTTCTTTGATCCTGTTAGGCTTTAGATCAATTAAACCAATAGCCGCATCATATTGCTCCCAGACTGTCTCGTCTGTTTCCTCTCTTGATTGGTCTAATGACTTGATGGAGGTTTCCGTCTGCCTGTCTTTCTATCCATTTCCCTGCTACCTCGACTCCACTGCCTTAATCTCTGAGGCATTTTCTTCAGCTCCTTTTCCCTGTTCCTCATAGCAGTTTCTTTCTTTTTTTCCAGTACCCACCCTCCCCCGTGTCTCTCTTTCGTCTTCTCACCATGTCTCCCTCTCTCTGCCTCAGTCTTTCTCTCTCTGGCACCAGTGTAAAGCATCCATTATAGAGTGATGCATGGGTGTCTGTGTGAGTGGGAGAGAGGGACTTGGCACTCCTCCTGCCCCACCTGCAGAGGAAGCTCTGACAGCTGAGCATTGGGGGCTCCTCTCTCCCCCTCCTCCTCCGCCCATCTCCACATCTCCACTGACCTCCCTCCTCCTCTCACACCTTCTCCATCTCCCTTTCTCTCTCACCCTCCCTTTATTCCCTGTTGTTCCACACATATTGGCCCAATTTCTGCCACTGCTCACTAGTTTCCCTTTCGTATTTTTTCACATTTCATTATGCCTCTCCATTTTCTCTTTTGTGGGCTCTCTCTTTTTGTCTTCCTCGCTGCACATTTTTATTTGTTTCTTTTTTTACTCACAAGTGTTTATTCATTAGGCATTCCGCAATCGGCAACATGGCTGAGTAGATGTGTAGTTAAATAGACTTTTTTTGCCCCTGTTTGTCTGCCAGATGAACAACTATGGTGTAATTAGCTGAACTTTGGCCTTCGGTGATGACCACGAGCACTCTGTGTTTGCTTGTTGTTGCTGACAGCTCACCTCTGCGGCTAGCTAGGTCAGTCGTTCAGTTTCCGTACATCTGTTTATCCCCGCTGAGAGGAAAGCGCTCAGAGTCTCTGCATGAATAACATACTGATGCTGCGGAGTTGCTATGAAGCCAAGACACCATCTCATTCTTCATCAATTCCACAGGTTTGCTCAACATGTGATTTAAATACATCTTCTGCAGCAGGAAAGTGAATATAACTGGGTGTTTCGGGTGATGTTTTTTGAAACTTCTGAATTATTTTTTGAAATAGGAAATGTATAACTTTGTGCTCACTTAATTCTGGTATAACCGCTTCATCTGCACAGAGAGGAAAAATACTTACTGCATGATTATAGGCATCCAGGAATATATCATTCTGTTTACACAGAGCCTGCTTGCTATAGTCTGTGCTTACAGACAGAATGATTGGAAGGAAAATTGTTTTTTCAATGTGTGATAAGAAGTGTCGCATAATAAAAAAAAAAAACATCAGTCCAATTACTTTGCTGTTGGGCTAAGCTGGTGCGATTTCCCTATAACAGTGTGATATAGAGAGAACGACATTCATGTGTGCCATCTGGATCCCTATCACTGACTTAATGTGCTCTAAGTGCACACTTTAACCGTCCACGTGCAGTCACAAGCTGTAGCCTGCCTACCAAGACGTTCAATTCTGGGCAGTGCAAATGCATTAGCCTTAGCTGTGAAATTTGCATAGTCTGAGCACAATGAAATCCCCAATGAGAGGAACTTCAGCAAACATGCTGACGAGCAGAAACCTCTTCTATAAAGGGCCAACATTGTGCAACCTGACAAAAAGACTAAATCTTTAGCTCTCAAGCCTGAAAGGCTGTAATAGATTTTTAGCTTAGAGAGGTAACATACACTATAGATCCTTTTCAGTGGTAAAAGAGAGTGACTCGCCAAATCCAATGCAACTGTCAGAGAACAATATGGCAAAAGTGCTATTTCACAACTTGAAGACAATTTCTGTCATTTGGAGTGTCAACTTACAGTATTCATATTTGATTTTGAGAGGCTACCTGTTCAGACTGAAGACATAAATGCAGTTTGACACTTTAGAAATAGCATCCGCATGCCACAAATAAAGTATTATCTCAGGATGCAAGGCTTTCTGCATACTTTTAACAAACTAGCTTGCACAACACATCATCCAGCCGCGTGTGACAGTGAATCATTCACACCTTTTTCAAACTAGCTAAATTGAAGGTGGGGGGAGAAGCTGTCTTACACAGAGAGGCGTTGCATTATAAACAGGCGAAATAATAAACCTGAGCAGCTCTGGGGTTACTGTTGGAGATTTGTGTGCTGTTTTTCCGGGTGGGATAGAAATCTCACTATCTTCTGGCCACAAAAAAATCTCCCTCAGCTGTTACTGCATTAAATGTATTAGCCCACAGTGGCTAACCTGGTGCAGCTGCTTGACAGAAAAAGCCTTCAAGGGCACCTTAAAGCTCTCATGTGTAGGATTTGAACATTTGTGACGTTGGCAACTGCAGAAGTGATCTGGGGACATTAAAGCCATAGCAACCACTGACAACACTGAGGTCATGTTCTTGTATTTTCCCTGTGATAATTGGTGTTTTGAGGATCCAGTGTGGGTTCTTTCTGCAGTAAATGGTGGTTATTTTATAAGCTTACTCAAAAAATAAAATAAAATTTGTATCTCTCCACCAGAATTTTATTTTTTGCAGTATCGAGAGGGCTTTGAAGTAGTGTGTAGACCTTCATGTTTGGAGATAAAACAGCTTCATATTTTGGGTCTATCATTTCATGGGAAGTTTCCTAGAAAGAATTGCAGAATTTGATACTAATTACAGGGAACTTAGAGAAATAGAGAAAACAATTTCAGGCATTTCGCAGTTTTTCAGCAGTGTATGGTTTACAAAGAAATGCACAAAACTTCTCTATTTTAATAATAAATGAGCAACTTTTTTTGAAGATTTTTTTGTGTTGTTTTAGCTGATATTTGACAGGACAGATAATATGAAGGAAGAGAGAGAGGGGGGTTGACATGCAGCAAAGGGCCACAAGTCGGACTTGAACCACAGGCCTTGCTAAGGACTCAGCTTAGACATGGTGCACGCTCTACGTCTGATGAATAACATTGTATATGCCCAAAAACCATGCATACGCCTTTTTTCCCCCACATATAAACTGGTATTTATAAAAGAAGAATATGCGCACCTCACGCATTCTTCAGAGGGGCATTTGCAAAGTTATTTTTTCAATTCTTCTGAGTGATTAATCTTTATCATTTTTATTTACTTTCAATTCCCTGTTGGTGATTGTTTAATCTAATTGTTGTGAATAATTTTTTATGAAGTGAGTTTTACCATGAGCGCGAATTATTGATCGTCCTTCTGATGTTTAATAATGATGATGATTGAGACTTTACCAGCGTTGTGATGAATTGTTGGTATGGACTGGAAATGAGCGAGTACATCATTATCTGTATCTGTTCATCCAACTGAATTATCTGTATCCTTATCTATACTCTGAATGGATGGAGTTTGAACTCAAAGTGGGTGTGACTTTAACTGGAAATGGGTGAGATGGCTGTGATCGAAACAAAACTTGCTGTGTTAAAACAGATATACATGGTTTGCTCAGAAGTTGCTACATCTATTATCTATTAGATAAATATTCACAGAACAACCTCAGGGTTGAGCTTCAGATCATTTGATTTTATAACAAGAGCAAGAAATTGCACATAGTTACCCAAATGAGGATTTTCCTTCTTCAGGAGAACGGATATTGACACATTTTACTCAAGTGATATTTGTACTTAAAGTAAAGAGTACCTTTACGCCACAAATCGACACAGCAGTGCGTAATGACAGCTGCACTGGTGCTGTTGGAGAACCTTGCTGATGCAACATTGTTGGTGAAATTGCACTTTTTTACCGCATTTGTCATTGACAGGTCCAGTGAATGGTGGAAGGGCACAAGTATCAATATGGTAATACTTAGGGAGTGAAAATGAGGCTTGTGCCCATGCGCTCAGTGGCACATTGTTTTGGTTTATAAAACAGAATCAGGCATAAATACAGCTATATGAATCTGGCAAAAAGAATATGTATGCATCTTTTTTTATTTTTTGCTTTTTTGTGTACACACAGTTTTAGTTGTGAAGCTACACAAAGTTTGATGCATCTGGCCCATAGACTGAATATAAAGAATGACGATGCATCTTCACTTCCTCCCACTGTACACAAATGAAGCCTAAATATCCCAGATATGGCCACTGCCATCTTGTGCTGGTGATGTTATTTGAACCCAGAGTCTGCACAGTAGTAATCTCTGCAGTGTGGAGTTATCACATGCACCCCCGTCCGACCAATACTGAACAGCATTATTCGTTGCGAGCATACTGATTGGCAAACACAGCTGTCAATCATGATGTCAAAACCCCTTTTTATAGCATCAAACAACTCATTAAAGCTAAAATGTATTTTAGAAAAACAAACACTTGAACAAACATCAGCATGATGACAACTGACTAAAAATGAAAGAAACCATCTTTGGGAAAAGTTAATTTGGAGTGCACTCAATTTTTTAAGTTTGGCACGTCCTGTCTGCTAACATGGAGGGGGCGGGGTTAATTACCTTTTCTTTCTACTGCCAGCCACCAGGGGGCTTTGAGATGTTGCCGCTTCACTTTTGGAGAACTGTTATGTCATCTGTCTTTATAGATAGTCTCTGATCTCCCCATTGAGATACCAGTGTGCCCCATATGCAGCAGTTTTTACCACAGTTGTATCTTTTTTCAACAAAAAGGAAAGAAGATCCTGTAATAAGATCTACACCACAGGTTTTAATGTTTTCAAACTTTTTGGTCACGTTTCATCAAGACGCTTTGGTCCCATAGGATTTCATTGGAAACAGAATAGAATGCAGCAATCAAGCCATGAGAAAAACAGTGTTGCCTACAAAATTGATTATGCCGCCTGAAGGCTTTTATTGTGAAGCAGCTGCAGGAAGTGCTGAGGAAGTGTTTGCTGACAAAGCGCAGCAATGAAGTGGATCAGAAACCAGTGAGGCTCCTATCTGTTAGATGAAAGGTAAGAACAGGAATGTGGGAGTAAAACAAAACTCCCAGTGCGACTCCTACGATATCCATGAGCTAACAAATGCAGATTAAAGCAAACACTAAAAAGAAAGCTTTTCCTCAAAGCTGTTCGTGATGAACAGTTTAGTATTCAACACAGTGGCAGACTTGGCTGTGTGAAAAATTAACAAAGAAGGAAAATGCAGTGTACTAGAAACTCTGCCTATTTTTACACCTTAGCACACCTGGATAATTGCTGCAAAATATAAGTTAAGAATTCAGAATCAGAGGCTCTGATGCAGTTCAGAACAGCTCTTCATTTAAAGCATGCAGCAGACTTGACAGCTAAAGTGCTCAACAAAGTCAAAGAGAGTATCTGCAAAGTAAATGTTAATGCAAGTATCATTTGAAGGTGACCCGGGCCGCCGTCAGACAATCACGCCTTTGACAGACTCGCCATTTAACCAAAACAAATGCTGCTTTTTGCTAGCCAAACATAATACTGCATCAAGTTCTTTCTTTTTTTTATCAAATGAAAAATAGGCATCGCTCCTGAAACATTTCTCCTTGTTTAAGTGAAGGCTGTTTGGAGAGCGCGCATCCTCCGCAGTATTTCAGATGTTGACATACCCATATGGCATGCCACTAATCTTGATCGATGCCCACCACTGCGAACACTACTCACACTGTGGAGGATAATGAAATGTAGCGATGCAACATTTCACCAAAATCATCACAGTGATCTGTTTATTATCCATTATGAAAGGCATCATGGCTTCCACAGCTTTCCACTCGGAAAAACAATGCAAAGGAGTGTTTACTTTCCGAACACAGAGCAGCGCAGAGTGCTCATAAAAATGTCTGCGCTCGCCCGATGTGCTATTCTTAGGGTTCCCCTTAGAGCCACTATCTAATTGGAGTCTTGGTTGTCCTATCGGTGAAGCTTTCCCCCCACACAGATTTTTTTATGAGGCCTGCGAGTGACTGAGATTTCCTGTCTGGGTGTCTGTGGCTGTTCTCAGGCATGTCCCGGGACTCCTGCTCATCGGTGAGGGCTTCATTAGCCGGGGATGGGAGGTGGCAGCAGAGAGAGAGAACAGCTGTTTAGCTAACCACTTGCATTGTTAGCCAGCCTTCTCCGTATGCCTAACTGCCTAAATCCGTCCCCTAGCTGCTAATAGAATGCTCATTAGGAGAGGGGAGGCAGACTCGATGGGAAACAGCGTCACTGTGCCTCAGCCCTACCAGCTTCCACTACTCCTCCTCTCCCTCTGGTCTCTATTAAAGCGCTGTATGGAATAAACCTTCCCTCTGTGGATCAACTATCTACAGGATCCAGCCCACCTTGACCTCCCACCTCCTGGGAAAGACAGTGGGTTTATGGGTACCTGAGTCCTCCTCTGAGACAGCCATCAGCCTCTCTGATACCAAAACATGCTCCTCACTTGCAGAAGTACTGAAAGATACAAGATTACAAAGTCCCAGAGGACAGACAGATGATACCTGCGTCTTCAAACCCCGGAGAGAGAAGGGGTTAGCTTTCTGTGTAGGTTTTCTTCTTTTTTTCTTTTTTTGCAAATTTCCCCAAAGCGGCACGGTGTTAAATTATTCAAAGACTGTAGATTGTGCTGCCGTAATTTGTCAGTAACCAGAAAGCACCAGTCTATTTCTCCGTGTCAAAACTGATGAAGCTGGCGTGGAGGAGGGAAAGCTGCGACATCAGAGATGGCACTGTGAATATCTGATGGTGTTCATGGGAACAGCTACAGATCAGAGCCAAAAACACTGCAACCACTGTCACAGCCAAAACACATCCCTGGCTGAAAAAACGGTGGCCTGTGTTTGATTAAAATTCAAACAGGAAAACATGTTACCATGGAAGTACTTCATTGAATTAACGCAGGGCAGTTGGTGACATTCCCTGTGCAGAAATGCAGGCAAATGAAGTGCACAGCGACACGGGGGGGAGACAATGTGTGGTAGAACTGATATGCTCCAAGCTATTTACGGTAAATGACAGCAACTGTAGATTCTGCTGTCATGTGGAAATGTACTCGGGGGGGACAGAGTGTACACGGAATACGTAATACTCTCACCTGTGAATAATGATACCATAATAGTAAGATATAAGAGGACCATGATAATACAACCGTGCTCCCTTTTGACTCTTTGTTAATAAATATCTCTTTTTTTATTTTTTAACAAGAAGCACTCTGGATAAGACAATACATATGTATATTAAATCTTTTGAAAAAAGGTAGGAATATAATGATATACATTTTGAGACATACCCTCGGGGATTTGATACTGATATTTGACCATTGTGGGCAATGTTGCAAATCAAAAAGCAGGAATTTTTTCTGTAAAATTGGATTTTTTTCTGTTTTTTTTTTTTTTTTTTTTTTTTAGTATTTGTTGTGCCTTGATTTATCAGGTATGTAATTTGCTACATTTGCCAAAAAAACATCCCTCTGTGGCTCTTTTACTCCTTTTCACTTCCTGAGTTGATTTTTGTTGATGTACTGTATCAAAATTAATTTAGCATGACAGTATTGGATGACAAAAACTGTGTTTTTGATTTTTGTATTTATATTGCCCACTCAAATATTTTTTTTCTGGATATACTTAAATTAGAGTAGTAACATTTTTAAATGCAGTCATTTAAATCAAATGCAGTAAACATGAAAAGATAGCTCAATGGTTTGAAAAAAAAGAACAATCCAGACAAAAGATCCACTTACTAGCTTTTCCCAGTTTAATTAACAGATGGAGTTTGCTTGATGTCATGGAGATATCGCTGTTGTCATGTGAGCTCAGTAATGTGGAATCATAGTATTTGGATGACTGGTGAAGTAAATTCACATTGTGGCATAGATTTAGTATAATACCAACATACCAGACCTTGATATGGCAACTATTAATTTCAATCGAGTTGCTCGCCTGGCGCATCATTAAAAAAAAGTTTTTAGCTTCTGGGTTTAATTAGGCGGTATGCGACCCACTGAATATGTGTTTGCTGGCCCCACCTGCAAGTTACCGCTCAGCTCATAGACTTTACATTATGATGACGCCACAGATTTTTAAATTTTTATTTTTTGACTCCATGAAAGTTATACAAATATAAAACCTCCATGGATCAAATCATTGCAAAAGCAGTTCAAAGTATCCTGTCAACAGTTTTACAGATGTCTCTTTTACATTGGTGGCCTTTGGGGAAATGCCTTTTAGGCTGTGGCTGTAATACATACACATACAAGCTTGATTGCTCACCTAATTTTCGGTGGAAGGTGATACAAATCAAGAAAACAAGTTAGACTGATCCCTTTTGGACCAATCATCTTAGAGAAATCATGAAAAAACTACTAAGAGAAATGGTGTCCAGTCTAGCCTATATTGAGCATTCACTGTAGTCAGGATATGACTCCCAGTATCGCATCAGCAGGCATTTTTATTCCTCTAAAAGCATATTGTTTTGGGGGTGTTTTTTTTTTTTTTTCAAATGTAATTGAATACAGTATATTTGTTATTCAAAACACTTATATGTAGTTTCATTTTTTGACAGCGACCTGAAAATGATGTCTGACAGGGTATAACATTACTTCTAAACATGTACCCAAAACATTGTATTAAAATTTAAGATTTATTTGTATCTATGGAGCATTATCATGATTAAAATCACTTAAAAATATTTATGTGAAGAGTTCACACTCATCAAGTAGCTCTTTACTTTTAAATTAAAACTGAAACAAAGAATGCATCCCCACGTAGATCTTTGTTCTATGAAAATTATCAACCTGCAACCAGCTTTTTCTACAGCAGTCATTGTCGGAAAAGCACAGGTGTTACTACTAACATTAACAATGGCTCTATTCTGTTTAAGAGTCCAATTAAGTTATGAGAGTGAGCCAATAAGCACATTAGCAGAACCCTGAAACTGAAGCAGCAGAAATTTTAGTCATTAATTTTATTATTTACACGTGTTTTTTCCGTCTTGTTTTATGTCAATGTTTCCTCTATGAAAAAGCCTGTTGCAAAAAATAAAATGTCAGCACCCCATATGCCCTTTAAATCTATACCAGAAAATCATAATAATAATCTCCCTAATAGAAAGATAGATAGATAGATAGATAGAACAAAGTGATGGGAGAGAAAAAAATCCTTATTTTATTATTATTTCTGTTTTTATTTTTTTTTTTAAATCCGAGTAATCGAAAAATCAATCGATTATCAAAACAAATAGTTAGTCGCAGCCCTACTATGCAGTGTATAAAATTTCAGTGTGCAGAAGTGCAGTAATTATGGTAATAATGGTTATTTTAAACAATTATTTTTAAGCTAAGGTACATCTACCATGTATTGTAATAGTCAGATCAGGTAAAAATGTAAAAGTAATGTAAGTTAAAGTGTAAAAAAGGTGATACTTGACCTTTAAAGCCCAAAGTGAGTAGTTGTTGTTTGATATACAGATACATATTTCTCACACACTGAGTAGCTAATCTGTGAGTTACAGACCAGACCTGTGTGTCATCTCTCTGTGCTGTGATGGAGGCTGACAATGACACATTCTATAGTAATGGCAATAGGCTTACCGATGCCACTCTGAATGTGTGCTGGAAAAGAATGTCTGTGGGTGAGATATGTGTCAAGGTTGTGACGTTAGTTGCTGTTGAATATGTGTTAGCTTGACATTGAGAAAGTGGAGCGAGCCAGCGTGCAGCCTAACTGATAGGCGTGCACACACGCGCACGCCCGTACATGCACATAACTCATCTTCGCGGACTCACATCGATACTGCACAAACATGTACATACTAGCACAAACACTGCTGTACACATTCATAACACGCACACGCACACGCACACGCACACACACACACACACACACACACACACACACACACAGGGCTCTGGCTATGGCAGGTCCAGGCTCGTGGGATTGCCTGTCGTTAAAGGTTGGCCCGCGTAAATATTCCCCCCATGCTCAGCTCACTTCAGCTCAGCACCGCAAACATGTACACACACACACACACACACACACACACACACACAGTCCATGTGTACATGTAAGTTCACATACCCCCACTCAAGGGGATTTCATGTGGCTACAGCTGTGTGCCTACTGGCACTGGCAGCAAAAGACACAACAGAGAGCAGAGAATATAGGGGGATATGGAAACGGACAGATTGCAGTGAAAGGCATGTTACCATGGAAAAGAGAACAAAAACATGAGAAAGGAACTTGTGCACTCTCTCACACGAATGTGATTTTTTTTTTCTCTTTTCTTTTTTCTCCTCCGCTGCCTACAGCCTGGTTTGAATGTAAAAGACTGATAATCTGAAGTGTGACCGCTCAGGCAGAAAGGCAACTATTGAATGCCTTTCTTACCTCTACGAGGCAGGCGCACAGCTCCACGAGAAAGTTCGCCTGAATGTATGTGTGCGTGTGTGCGCGCGCGTGTGTATGAACGCCACAACAGCATAAGCAAACACAATGACGCCAGCTAGCATGGGCAGTATGCTCACACACAGATACAGATACAAATAAATAGTGAATGAGGCTGCCGGGGCGGGGGACGCACTGCTCCTCACCACGCTCAGCTCACAGCTCTCTGCCCTTGTGCCGGGACCTCGGCCTGTCACTCTGCGTTTTACTCCCTGCACCAGCACTCCTCTGTAAGCAGCCAACACAATTTTGGGTATTGAGGTGGTGAAGAAACTGTCCACCACTACCCATTTGGCCTTTTCAGAGCTTGACAGAAAGGACCGGAGGTAAAAATACACTGCATTCTGTCCTGCCAAAATTGAAACCGGCTGGAGTGCTGCTGTGAAAGGAGAATGTATATAGTCCTTGTTATTAGGCCGGCTGGTCTGAAATGAGGTTGACACGGCGCCAGACATTGAGATGTTTTCTGTCACTCCATTTTTTTGTTTCATCTGAAATTCAATATGATGCATTAGGGTCCCAAATGGAGTCTGTGCAATAGATATTAATTACTTGTCCATTACGGTTTGTGACACTATCAATCTGTTATCAGCTGGCTACCCCAATGACTGAAATTAACTGTCACTTCTCAATATCAGCCAAGTCATCACCGTGCTTTATTGCCTTCATTACAATATTCATTTCTTAAATGGTATCCTCATGAGATCGGGCAAAAACCAAGACGGTGCCAAAAACTAATGCGAAATGTAGATGTCATGGCATGGTTATCTGCACATGGTAGTTGGTAAATATCAAAGTAAATGTCAATGTCGGCATCTAACACCTTACACTGAACAAGAATGTGCTGTTGACTTGAGGAAATAATGGGAGTGCAGCCATATCATGAGCTCCTGAGGTCCATGTATATTTGATAGGACCTGCCAGATGTGGCCTTGGATATGTGGATGTGTATCAGCAAGCAATCTCTCTCACTGAGCTCGCAGAAATTAGATTTCATCTCAGGCCCCCAAATCTAATACACAGGCTTATATTTACTCACAGTTGCAGAGTATCATAAGCCAATATGACCCTATAGAGGGGCGGCAGAGCCGCGCAAAATACAGTTAAATGAAAATGCTTTGAGCAAACTGTTCCGAAAGCCATCGAAGCTTCTTAGCAGTGGACTAGCTGAGAATGCAGTAGTTTCTGCACTGCATGGGCTTAAACTGTCATAAAGAATTAAACTGCCAAAAGCCCTTTGACAAATAGAATAACATTTTCTCATTGTCTTAGAGTCAATAGAAATCAAATTGTTGTTGAATAGATCTGACAAATCTACTACAGGAGGAAAATAGTTGTCTTCAATCCCGGTGATATATCTGCACTATATTCCAATCCCTTATATAGAAGCATCTCGGTGTTAAGAAATCTAATTCAACCAAATCACACTCTGAAATCATTTCTAAGCCCTTGTATTGAGCTCAAGAACGGCACATATCGGAGATGAAATGGTTGCATGAGTCACCCAATGCATTGAGATGCCTGTGTCTTCCTCACAATGAATGCAAAGTCACAGTTAGCATGCGGAGTGCCATTTTCTTATGCAGAGAGCCTTTGCCTGCCTTGAATACTCTCCAGGGACAATAGCACCCACTGAGGAATTTTGAGTCTTCTCACTTTCGTCTTTATTTTTTTCCTCTTTCCCCTCCTCTCTTATCCTTCCATGACCTCCCCTTTTTTCCCTCCCTCCCCTCGCCGTCTGTGACACAATGAGAATAGATGTCGACAGCTTAGTTCATCCATATGTCTGTCTGTTTGTCTTGCTAAGATGTATTTTCTAGTTTGTGGTGCAGATAAATGTGTAGTCAGCACGCTTTTGTTCCGAGGAGGCAGAAAATGAAGGATCTCAGACTGATGAACGCTCTGGTCAACACATTTTTAATCTCTATTACTAAAGTCAACATCTCAGCAACTCTGTTTGTTTCCTAATCAAAATAAAAACATTTGAATGGATTGATTTAGATTACTTTTGCTGTGGATCGATGCTCAGCGGCCGAACGCTGAATTCAGATAGGCTGCACAAATAGCTCTTAATTGTTGGGATTTCCAGTTGACTTGATTTGTTCGGGGAGCCGCTGCCGCCAATGGACATACAGTAGGACATGTCATAACCCAATTGTCTCAGCGTCCACTTACAGTAAGTGGCTATGGTGGCTAAAGAGTCTGCCACAGTAATTGACTCAATGGGAGTTTACAGTATGAGGCATGAGGCAGGGAAGGCAGACATAGTGCTCTCCAGGGATGGGCTGTTGTGACAGTGCTGCTATCCCTCCACTGTGTTTCTCTCAGTATAGAGGCCACACACACACACACATTCAGTAAATGCACAAACAGCCCACCTCAGGTAATTCCACAGTCAGGTGCTGGGATCACATTCTGAGCGCCGTCCCACCCCGGGCCCCACTCTCAATCTTTAATGCGCGCTACCAAGAATGAGGGCGAGGCAAGGGCGAGGCGAGGGCGACGCATATCCATCCTATTTTTGTCCGCTGTTTGCATGGTGTGCCGCCTTGAATTAGACCGAGCTTGTGTGGCTTCTGGCTGCAGGGCTACTGGCACAATGGGCAGAGCGGGGAACAGTGGTGTCAGACGCTGTGAGAGAGGAACACACAGAGTGACATAGGCACAGCTAGAAGAATATGTTTACACTGCTGGAGCCCGCGCCCAGCCTTGGCACGTTCATGCCTCACACAATAGTTAATCAGCTCAGACGCTGCTGCTGGTGTGACCACTGACCCTAAAAGGCATCGGTAACAGGGGAACTCTCTCTAATAGGAAGAGCACTATAATTTGGAGTGGGGCGCAGGAATTACAGCACATCCAGGGGAGTATTTTTTTTCTAATGTCTCCTCTGGTTCTGCTTCATTAATGGCGGTTTAGATTAAAAGAGCTGCTGATGTTCTTGGTCAGAGAAAAAAGGTTGCTGCCTACTAGGTGCTCTGTGTGTGATGCCTAATGAGCTTCCTGAATTATATAAGTGAGTGAGTGTGTGTGTGTGTGTGTGTGTGTGTGTGTGTGTGTGTGTGTGTGTGTGTCTGCGCAGGTGCATGCACGCTGGCAGCATTTATGTAGGCGGGTTGTATAGTATACATATATTGCATGTTGCCTGTAGGTATTTTCTGTGTAGCTAGAGTAGGATTTGACTTCCCGGGAGAAACAGCTGATATTTAGAGGATGCACATTTCATTTAGAGGAGCAAAAGCATGCACATTGTTTGCCTTTGTTTGTTAGCTACAATCAGATGTAATCAGTAACATATCCTTTTCTGAACCACGCTCAAAGGCTTGTAAGCTAGTGATCTGCTGTATTGGAGGACTGTGAAAAGGGCCAGAGTAAGCAGTAAGCTTCCACCCACCTCCTGCTTTTGGCCGGGATGTGCGTATCCATCTCAGTTTCACCTCCCGTACCCCTACAGCTCGCAGCTAATTTGTTTCTGCAAGACTAAGGCACTTAGATTGAGCTCTCTCTCTCTCTCTCTCTCTCTCTCTCTCTCTCTCTCTCTCTCTCTCTCTCTCTCTCTGTCACTCTTTCTTTCCGTCTTTGCTCTGAATCCCTCTGATTTCCCCCCAGGGGGGTGTACACCCCTTGCGATAATTTGTCTGTCACAAATGCAACTGCGCCCTCTCCGTGGCTTTGCTTGGCCCAAAAATGAGTTTCAGCCATCCCCATCTGGCTGTCACTGGCAAGATGTCGCCAAGAATAGAAGCTTCCCATCCTTCCACATTTCATGGCTGAATTGTCATATTTGTGTGTGACTTATATCTTTGACCCTCCCATGCTAGACATATTTTACATCTGATTTGTACTTATGGAGCTTTGCTTCCTTGGAGCAAGCGCACTCTTTGTCTCTGGCTGTCACTGCTTGCTGCATATATAAAAATGAACCAAGCTTTGGGGCTGCCGTACAATGCAGATGGGGTGTAAAACATGGTGCATATATTTAGAAACAACAGGAGTCAAATGTTTGCACTGTTACTACACAGCAGCCCCTTGCACAATTCTCCTATGAAAACTGGTTTCTCTGGGAGCTAAAGGCACTTATCATTTCCTCTCAGCACAGTGATCTGAAATCTATTTGTGGACACAGTAGGAGAAGAGAGAGGAAATCAGAAAACATCTTTAACAACTTGTCCCATCTAATGAGATTAGCAGAGCCGCTTACACAGTCATGACATGGAGATACACACAGATAACCCTGTAATAACTCATTATTCTTCCCATTTCCACATCGACGCCCTAGTCAAGGCTCGCTGACGGTGCGTGTTGTTGTTGTGCACACACAATCAGGCCAATCTGGGCACTGCAGCAGTGTGAGGGGAGCTCGGTGAATACGGCTTCGAATGCCACAGCACAAAGAGAGCTAGCAGTAGAAGGACACGGAGATAGCATTCTTTGCCTTTCAGAGGCTGCAGCATTAGTGACACATGCATGAGTGCAAATGGAAAAATTCACCGTGCAGGCTCTCTGTGTCTCTTGGTTTGGCAGGGAGGCTGCAAGAGGAAAAGAGGACAGAAATGACTTCAGTGTGTTTGCGTGTGTAGTCATGAGAATGCACAGATAACGTCCCAGAAAATACAGGAAAGAGCTGAATGAATAGTAAATAGGTTAAAGGGCATTTTCTTGCCTCGATTTGGGTGCATATACGATCAGTCATGAAAGAAAATGGAATGATTTTCTTTCTTTGTCGAACATGTCTCTTACACAAGAATTCTTCTTTGATGACAAGTCTGTTCATAGATTTAGAAACAACTTGAATTGTATGTCTTTCATAGAACATACTGAACATGCTGCATGGCTTTGTCAGTCACCAGATGTCAGCTAAAGAAAAGAAGGCCTACTTTCACCCTGTGATTGTCCATCAAATGCACATTACTGCAAAGCACTTAAAAGCTGCCCTAACGCTCAATTAAGTGTCATAATATGTTTTTAGCCAGGAGTAAGTGAGTGGGTTTATGCCTATTTATGCTTGTGCGCCTGTCCGTGGGCACCGTAACTGGATCACATAGGATTTTCAAATAAATAGCAGCATTATCTTACTAAAAGTGCCAGATCCAATTTACAGTTTTGTACAATACAACACAGAAGCACCCAAAAAGTTTAGACAATCACAGAGAAGTAAAAATTCTATTTAATCTGCTTTCCAGCCAACAACAGCATGCGCTAATCTGAAATGTCCCGACATAGTAAAGCCTCCGCCCACGCCACTTTCTAGGCTGAATTAAATTCTAAGAATTAGTCAACAAATACTGTTCGACTCAGGTGCGCCGTGCGTGCCTGTGATTAGTAGCCAGATTGATGAGTTCAAGGAGGTAGGGTTGGCCCTGTTGTGCCTGGGCATGCAAACAGAGGGGGAGGCCAGTGTGCGTGATGATGAGGCCTGGAGTGTGTGGTATTGACCAGTGGATGTCACGTCGTGATTAGTAGGAGATATCACACTCGCCGGGCTCAGATGCACATCGATCCTGGAACCTGGGTACAGCCTGTCAATGGGGTCATTTTTATCCTCCTCTCCTTTTGCCTCCTGCTATTTCCTCTCCTCTCCTCCACTCATACCTTCATCTTTCCCTTCCTGTCCTCTCTTTTCCTGTCCCATCCTCTTTTTGTCTTGTTTCACCTCTCTCCTCTGTTCTGCTTTCCCATTCCCTCCCTCTACCCTCCATCCACCCCCATGGATCAAACTCTTTATCTGGCCTAAGCCACAGCCTGCAGGCAAGCAGGCAGTCTCTACAGAGGCTGAAGCAAAGACCAACAGCTTCAAACAACATTATATAGGACTGGCATGAAGCATGTCTCACACTGATGGATGAAAACACCAACCCCTCAGACATTGTCTCTATATGGACATGATGAAACACAAGCAGGGCAGTCCTCCTTCTGTTTCAAAGCTCACTGCTCTTCACTTGAATGTTGCTACAACACCTCCCGGGATAGAAGACATACTTTAAGTTTCATAGGAATTCGGCAACAGTTCGCTTTTGTGTTCTGATCCGTGCAAAACAAAACAGTTTCAGGGAGGAGGACGGTGTGTTTCTTTGGCAGCTATCCTGCTGGATCATCTGTTATGAAATCAGTCCAGGGTAAATCTGGTTTAGAGGAAACATGTAAAGCCAGGTAACAAGAATAGTCACAGCCATAAAAGAGCAAGAAAATAAATCATGCATGCAATGAATCATAAGTAGTAAGTCCTATTTGGGCTGTTTTATGTCATGTTTCATTTTTAATGTTTAAGCAAATGAGTGCGGCAAATAGCAGCCTTGCTTGGATTAACGCTCATGAACACACACATACACTGCCTGGATGCTTAACTTACAGTATGTCCCTGTAGCCCGAGGGAATCCAGGAAGTGTATTTAATGACACTGCCGTCTCAGAAAGCAGCACGTTGCCCTTTCCTGATGCCGTCAGCTCGGTCGTTTGTTTTGAAGTCGACGAGTTCGATGATGGGTGGAAATTTTAATGGAACAGAAAAACAATGTAGGTGTTGTTTCTAGGCTGCCAGACCAGTGTGAAATTATCCATGGACTAATGCATGATCAGACCAGAGGCACTTGTGTTTAAGTGGATGCAGCCTGTGGTACTGTAGGCTGTAGCCATGGAGACAGCAGCTTTAACCCTGTATTATGAGCCTGCAAGTGGCCAAGGATGTACAATTAGGCAAATTTTATAAGTAGTCATCTCCCAGCTGGCTTTAAATATTTCAGGTGGGATTAAAGCGCTTCATATATCTTGATAATTTAGAAAACAATAACACTATGGGCTCCTGAAAGGGGATGAGCGTTAGGAGAGAATGGGGAAAAAATAAAACAGCACTGAGAAAGAGAGAGAAAATAGTGAAAATGCAGCAACAGAGGCAGTAGTTATTGAGTGTGTCCAACTGAGTGGTAGCCTAGTTTGACTGTCGACGGAGAGAAATGTTTGCAACAGAGGGAGCTCGGCATAGTCCATGGGTCTGTGGAGATTTGCTTACAGTGAAGTGATGGTGGAGGTAAGATGGCTCAGAGGATTCAGGCTCTGCTGAACGCGGGCTTATGTCTAATAATCAGCAGGGAGGGACTCAGCATGGTCCCTCAAAAAAAAAAAAAAAAGACACGGAGAGTGAGATAGAGATTGTGAGAGACAGAAAAACAGAGCAGAGGAGAGATTGAAAGGCAAGGAAAAAGTGTGTAGTAGAGGAGTTGCGGGAGAAGGGGAAAAAAGAGAGAGACACGTCCCTGTGGCCAAGTTACTCCTCTCTCGCGATGGCTTTTATGTGTCTGAGAAGAATTTTGATAAGATTTTTGCTGCTTTACATATTTCCTCCCCATTAACTCTTAAAGTCACAAGGAATGTTGTTGAGAAAATGAAACGCTGACCTATAAAGTGAGACCAGTCCAAACTTTCAAGGTCATCTGATAGACGTCTTTGTTAAGTCTTTTAAAATGTGGAGGACGTCGTTGAGGTTGTAGTTTGCAGAATGCATTTTACAGTGGCATTTATCTCAGGGCCAGACTGATAAAACTCAACGCTGATGCTCCAGTGATTTTTGCCAGCTGTTCCAGATTACAAAGTACAGTCATTTATGGCGCTTACTGGCATCATCGCCACCAGAACATCCGTGTCCATTAACACGGACGGAACGCTCACACATGACCATAGTTGCCACGTAATACATTAGCAGTGATCCAAAGCACAGCCACGTCACGTCACTCTCTGTCTCTTCAGTGATGCGGCATTGGCTCATTAATATCAGCATCCATATTGCTGTTGTCAAAACATGGCCTGAAACTTGTGTGTGTTTGTTCGAGCCTGTGGGTGTGTTTGTGGCTCTCTAACCTATGCAGCGGTCGTCACCCCCAAGGTCAAGCTTTTTTTTTCTTCCCATCAGCGGTGAATTATCTTCACAAGCAATTCAGCCAATCCCGGGCCTTAACCGCATGCCCATTTAACGGGTGTCTAGCGAGGGGGCAGCGCGGTCGAGGTCGGCAAACCGCGGCACAGAGGCGGCTGCAGAGCGACGCGACAGCATTTTAGCAGGGACCCAATGAGTGATTACCTCGGAGCTCCAGTCATAATTCAGCGTGACCTCAATCTGCCAGCAACGCTGTGGTTTGATGGATCTGCTCACAGTTTGGGTGTCGGGTCCTTGCATGTCAAACACAGGCAGATAATGATAGGGCTATCTGTTGCTTTTACAGAGTAAAACATGCAAAGATATGAATGTGACACACATGTTGAAGGTGTTGCATCATGCTTCCTGGTTAATTTTCGTAACGTCAAGGGAAAAATCGTTCACCGCCTAGATGTCAATACTAGAGACAAAACAATGTCACAAATGCTTAACCTCTATCACGATGACGCCTGTTAAGTCAGCCTATTCATCATGTCCATGTCTTATCAATCAAAGTCAGCAAAAACACACGTGCACACCTCCCTGTGTGGATAATTAGTGGATTCCCTCAGTGGGTGATGGAGCCTGTGCTCCTCTCTCCTCTCTCTCTGACCTTCCCCACGTGAGCTTCCTACCACAGTGGGGCTCATCACACACAGCTCTAATGCATATTTATCGGTCCGGTGACAGCTCGTGCACGCTGGATTTATATGTTTCCCGACATACAATAGTAAAGCCTCAGTCACTCTTCCTCCCTTTCATCAACCAAAGCGCAAGATAAATCTAGTAGTGTCAACCTGCAGCCTCCTCAGCAGCTGGTCATCTGTGGGATCAGATAGAAAAGGGGACCAAGCCTAGTTGCATTCAAGCTGCTCTCCTCAATTACGGCAAACTGATTTGATATACGTATGTCTGTCAAAATCGCCTTGGCAATCACAGGAGCGGCTCTGCTGGCAAACGTTTCCTACAGCAACTTTCTGATCAAAGACGTTTAGAAAGTGGCTCTGGCATGGCTGTCGGCATTGGGATTCAGGACAGACTCGCTGCACCATGACTGGCTCTGTTTGCACAGCGCAATCTGAGTTGAGATGTGAAGAGAGGCAATACCACTAAAGAGCGAAGGGGAGGGGAAGGGAGGGGAGGAGAGGAGGAGAGGGGAGGGATGGCAGGATTAAGCCCCAGCCCCCTCTCTGCCTCCGAGCGGCCATCTTTCATCTTGCGGCTGCCCCTCTTAATGCTTTCAAGTGGGTGAAACCCTCGACATCTGCTTCCGCTCCCTGGGACACGGCGCGGGCCGCCGTCCTGCAGAGACGCACAACCACAGGACAGCTCCAAGGGCAGCGTCCTGGCGAGGCTGCCGAAAGCTGATGGACTCATCCATGTAGAATGACGCAGAAACAGAGAAACAAACACTGCGGTTGAATCAGAAATGTATATTCACGTGGTGAAATCTTGTCTGCCTGCAGCCACATTCAAATTCAAAATCACTGTTCAAATACACAAATTGTGGCTTATACTAGTAAACACATTCACCACAGAAACATTTCACAGTTCACTCACCCAGACACATTAATTCTACTTACTACTTGCGAACAAATAAATGTAAATAGCTCTGTAAATAAACACTTCATCTTCGCCAAGAAGAAATAAGCCCCCCGCCGCCTCTGATTAAGACTACCAAAGTGATATATCTGGCACTTAAGTCTGCTGTTTACCTCATAAACACAAAGGCTTCAACACAGCCACCCACACTGACGCTGAAACTGAGTCTGCGTGCTTGTATATTTATCTGCTAGTCTTTGTGGCTTCAATGTGGGATCATATAATGACTTTTTTTTATATGCGTGCCATTTCTGGAGCGTTTCATCCGCTGTGTCTTTCAGTATTATGAGTTCAGTGGTATTCCATGACTCCAGCAGTGAAACTGCCATGGACAATAAAGCAGTGTGGTGAAGTGGTGGGAACTACGTTTCTGATTTTCTCCGAGATTGGTAAAACAGCTCTAGTGATTTTGAAAATCGTATCAGGCGGACAGATGAGTGGTGCTGTTAAGACGGAGTACGCGAGGCTTCGGCGACGATGTGAGGGAGGCCTCCCCGTGACAGAGAGGATGTCATGTCACCTTCACTGTCCTGTCTGTAAGGAGAAATTTTTCAAAGGGGATGCAATTCAATTATTCCTGAGGAAATGATGTTTGTTATTCGGGATCTGTTCCTTGTGCTGAAAAGTCATTGTAGATTTTCTTTCATACAGCACTGCAACTAAAATGTAATTGAATTTGTGAGAGCATCCAAAGAGACTGTAGATTTGTTCGCCTTCGTCTCTAAACCTCCTTCACCCCCTTTAAAGCCCACCCATGCACCAACACCAAACTCCTAATTAGATCCACATACTAGATGATGTGTTGACTCTTAGTGCAACATGTATCTATTTCTGTACATTAGAAGCAGGAGACCGTGGTGTTCTGTTCAGCTTCTTTCATTGTGTGCCACCATGTTGCATTGTATTGCCGGGTGAATGTGCGCTGCTCCATTCCTTCTGCAAATGTAGGGAGTAGGAGTCTGGTTTTATTTATAGCAATCCACCCACAAACTGTAGAATTTAGTGATCTTTCAGGTAAAAAGATGACTTTTAACTTGCGCAAGGCATAACTGATGCAGAGGTACTGTGTGTGTCTGTCTGTGTGTGTGTGTGTGTGTGTGTATGTGTAATGACTGCAAAGAGGAGCATCAGTGTCTATAATTGCAGTGTTTGAGGTTCATCCAATTCAAGCTACCTTGAAAAGTACATTAACGGGGGAATGGCGTGCGTGCATGGTTCATATATTTAAGAACACTTAAAGCTGACTGCATTTCATACAAGGAAAGTATTTAATTTTTGCTGTGGTATAGTCAATCCTCTGTTTGCAACAAAACCTATCGAGCCATATTGGCAGCATCTGCTCCTGACAAACATACAGAGATTATTATCGAGAGCATATAGAGATGGATGGAGGAAGAGAGGATGACAGACAGAGGGCTGATTCCCTCCTCTGTCTGCGAGCTGTCTGAGACCAGGCCATCTGCACATTCATTATCACAGTCATGATTCCATTATTGTTCTGTGTGGCAACAAGGACTTGTTCTGTCTGGCCTTTGTTATTCTTATCAACTGTGTAGCTGACAGCCCCCTTTTGATCATGGCAGTAGCAAAATTAACAACTATCATGTAGTATGGCACATAACTGAGTTATGCTCCGTGATAGTGACACGTTAAACATTATCTTGTCTCTTCCTCCTGTGTCCTTGTGCAGGTCTGTTTCACAGAGCCATCATTCAGAGCGGGTCAGCCCTCTCCAGCTGGGCGGTGAACTACCAGCCAGTCAAGTATACACGTCTCCTTGCAGAGAAGGTAGGCTGTAACGTCCTGGACACCTTAGACATGGTGGACTGTCTGAGGAAGAAGAGCTCCAGGGAGCTGGTGGAGCAGGACATCCAACCAGCGAGGTACCACGTGGCCTTTGGACCTGTAATCGATGGGGATGTTATTCCAGATGACCCTGAGATCCTGATGGAGCAGGGTGAGTTCTTAAACTATGACATCATGCTGGGGGTCAACCAGGGTGAGGGGCTGCGGTTTGTTGAGAACGTGGTGGATTCAGAGGACGGCGTGTCTGGAAACGACTTTGACTTCTCTGTGTCAGACTTTGTGGACAGTCTGTACGGGTACCCGGAGGGCAAGGACACGCTGAGGGAGACCATTAAGTTCATGTACACAGACTGGGCAGACAGGGACAATCCAGAGACTAGGCGCAAGACACTAGTGGCTCTGTTCACCGACCACCAGTGGGTGGAGCCATCGGTGGTGACGGCTGACCTCCATGCTCGCTACGGCTCACCCACTTATTTCTACGCCTTTTACCACCACTGCCAGAGCCTGATGAAGCCAGCCTGGTCAGACGCCGCCCACGGGGACGAGGTGCCCTATGTTTTTGGAATTCCTATGATTGGTCCCACTGACCTTTTCCCGTGTAATTTCTCCAAGAACGATGTCATGCTGAGCGCTGTGGTCATGACCTACTGGACCAACTTTGCCAAGACTGGGTGAGTAGAATAAAGTCTCTTATTTTTTATCATTTATCTCGATTAGGAATGGTTATTGTTAGTATTTTATCATTACTGATATTGATATTGATATTGGTACTGCCTGTTGATATTGATTTTGTGCTATAGTCTTTAAACATTTGTTTAGCTACAGTTGGTAAATTTTATGAAAATAACTTTTTGCCATATTTGAAACTGTCACTCTATCCTGATCATAGTAAGTGAGATAGATAGTCTCAATCAGCTTCCTTCTCCTCATAGCATTGTTCAAATCTACCCCGGCTAAGGGAAAACAGCTAATCAGAGCCGGGGAGTTGTCAATCACAGCTTGTGAACTGCGGTCAATCTGTCAAACTAGGCAGCTCAATTAAATATGTATCACAATTCTGTTACTGTGTTAACTATTTCTTGCCTTAGATGTTTTCGGAAACATATTTTAGTGTAGCATTTAGCTGTGAAAGGTCAAGTAAAGTCAATTTTATTTATAAAGCCCATTATCACAAAACACAGTTTGCATCAGAGGGCTTTACAGCATACAACATCCCTCTGCCCTCAGACCCTCACATTATCTAAGGAAAAATTCCCCCAACAAAACTCTGTATCGGGGCTAAAAATGGTAGAAACCTCAGGAAGAGTGGCTGAGGAGGGATCCCTCTTCCAGGACGGACAAACGTGCAATAGATGCCGTAAATAACAATTAAATGACAATAATGACAAAAAGGAAAGAGAAAGCGGGAGAGAGGAGGAGAGATGTAACAGCAATAATGGTAACAATAGCATGTCATATAACAGCAGTGATAGGTGTAGAATTACTAAATTCACTTTGTGATAGCATGTGATGTTACATGCAAATATTGTAGCTGTTGATAAGTTTCCCATGCGTATATTGATAGTGGAGGCATGACTCATAATAATGTCAGTAGAAGGTCATGTCAAGCAGGATCAAGGCATCTGCGCAACCAAGGCCCATAACACAGGCGCAGCTTCAGACAGGACCACAAGACCACGATCAAGGCGAGCGATCACATGATAAAGGTGTGCTGTGTTTTGTTTCGATCCTGTTTCTAACTTTGCAGCCAGGTCACAATAATTCTTATTTTACAGCTAAACAGTAAACTAAAATATGTTATCATCTCAAATGTTTTTTTCAGAATCCTATTTTAGTGTACGGTTCAGCGGTAAAATGAGAATGTTCGTGCCCCAGTTGCCATGTTGGATACAGTCGAGCTTCAGCACCACCTCCAGCCAGATCAGCTTTCACATTTTACAGCTGAAGAGTACACTAAAATATGTTTTGAAAACATTTGACGCAATGCAGTAACAGAATAATGATTCATATATGATCAATGCTGCTTAGTTTGACATTTTGACTGCACTTCATGAGCAGTGACTGACATGATTGACAGCTCTGTTTGGGACTCCGCAGCTATGATTAGTTGTTTTCCTTTAGCTGCAGTCTATTCTAGTGGATGCCATTAGAAGCACTATGAGGAGAAGAAACATGATTTTTTTCCCCAGACTATCTGTCTCATTTATGACTGTCTGGATGCAGTGACAGTTTCAGGAAATATGACAAAAAGTTTCTCAGAAATGTTACTTGCAGTATTTCTTTCTAAAGATGATAATTGTGAAGTTGTTTCACCTGACTTAAGGTCGACTTGTTGCATTATTCTGGGCCTTGAAGCGGATTGCTAAATCGCACCAGAAGGAGTGAACTGACTGCAGTGATGGTGGAGCAGCAGTCGCTTTGTTCAAAAAGTCATATGCTGTAAATATATGGCATTTTATCCTGTTTGGTCACCAGTGTTGCCCTTGTTATACACAGCAACTAATACTTATACTTATACAGGTGGTATTGGCTGTGTGTCCTTTCTCTTTGCTTCAGTTAGCCAACTATTTAGATGGCCATCCAAGCATTTTCATCTGTTTTACCTGCTCAGAATGTGAACACAACAATGATGTATTTGCACAACACAAAGGAGCACATCGACATCAGCAGACGTGTCAGGAAAAAGTGATTAAAATGGCATTTTTTGATATACTTACATTTTATTAGGTCCTTCATTTTCAAGAACAGTAATACAGAACATTGCCAGGCATCATGATATTCAACCTATCCAGATAATATAGACACTATATTACAGCAACGATGATGGGTGGAGCAAACCAGCAAACATACTCTTCTCAGTCTTAGTAGGTAAAAGTAGTATTTCCATCTCATGAATCTGATCATTTTAAGCCAGTTATATACCATAGACTGACCAGCTTGCAGCCATTTATGAGTGATTGCTTTTGTGGCTGCTATTGTAAGTATTTTCAATAGGTATGGGTCATTTTCTGTTATTCCTTGAGACAGATCACCCAAATAAAGTAAATTCCATGTTAGAGTGATCCAGGAGAAAATGTCGACTGTTAAGACCAATAAATGAATGATTAGAATACCAATAGCATCACTGACTGCTGCAGGATGGTTTCCGTGTCGTGATGTTGACCAATCAGGAACCAATCAGTACCAATTAGACCGGTATCCATCTCTTATTCCAATTTAGATTACACTGGGGTTTTTTGCTTTTTATTGTGAGTCTAATAATAGCAGCAAAAACACATATTACTTGTTTGTCTTTTAAATGGCTTTTAACAACGGTACTTGCAAATTAGTAAAACCAGTGATCACACAATCACGATTTATTATAAATAGAAAGTCACAGAGAGAAATCCTGTCACAGTCCTATTAAAAGGACTTCTGTGTGACAGAAAAGAGGCTGCAGGAAAAAGGAAGCTTTACAATGGATAGTGCAGGACAGAAAAGGCATTTTTCAACACAGACATTTTTTCAGAGGTGTTTTTTGCCCGGACTTCCTGGGACCTAGACTGAAAACCTGAGACATATTGAATCTGAGGAAGATTAAATGTTCCTCCAGAGTGTGTGCTGTGCTATTTGTGCTTGGCTGCCTGTTTGGGTTGCGTATGTGTGCATGGCTGCCTGCCTTTCTGTATACTTTCTGTGTGCTTGTGTGTGTGTGTGTGTGTGTGTTTGGCTGGAAATACTATCTATGCTCTATTACACTGAAGCCCAAAAGACACAGAGACTTATCAGGGAGACATATCAAACTCTTGCCCTCGGTGGTATTGATTCCCTCAGCGTGGACCCAGTCGATCACTCGTGCCCTGGGTGAGTCCCGCTCCCCACAAAGCTCAATTTCGCCCCCACCCATCAGACAGCCTGGCCATTTTGTATGACTACTAGTAATCATTTCTAACAACTGAAATTTAATTTGACAATCCTGCTAGCAGAGAGGTATTGATCTCATCCTGAATGGGACGTAGTCTGAAATCTTGTTCTGTTTTTTATCTGTCTGTATATCATCCGCTGTCCAATCAGGTGGCATTTACATCCAGTCGTCTGGCTGATAGGCTGAGCCCCCGTGCTGCCGGCTCTGCGAGATCCTTGAGCTGCTAATGGCAGACTAGTGCAGATGGACTGATGTCGGCTCCTCAAGGAAAAGCACTGAGGTCCATCAGAGATGCTCGGACTAAACAGCTGTCTCCTCTGCCTGGCAGCCATCTTGCGTCAACACATACAAGGCTGCAATTTGCAGATACAGATGGAATTTTCGTACTCGTGCTTTCGAGAATATTATCCACCGTTAAAAGAAGAGCAAGCGTGTTTAATTTTAATGAGAAAAGTTCTGGGCCTCAAGGTAACAATGCACCGTGCTTATGTAGTGAATCACTCTGAGCTGGGATCCTGCGACGTCAGTGAAATTAATTGTAATGGATGATGACAGCCTGCCCATCGTACCCACAACCACTCAGACTCAACACGATGCCACAGGCAGGAAGTCTGCCATAACCCTCACCTGGCCTTCACCGTGGCAAGCAGCAGAAGTCAAAAAACAAATTGCACTTTTACTCCTGACCCCATGTCAGTTTTGTAGATTTCTGCGCCACTGATTGATTTAGGAGCAGAGCAGCGGGAAGCAAGCTGGTTCTGTATCCGCTCTCGCTGTAATACGGGTAGTATCCACCCTATGGTGTGTCGCCTTGGCGTAACTCCAGACTGGGGGATTACATGCAGACCACAATTAGGCACTCAGATGGTAAAGAGCCTAGGATTAGATGCCAGGATAATAGAAAACTCAGCAAGCTGATCCAAAGGGTAATTTTACCCCAGTCCAAGTGTAGGACTCTACCATCAACATCTCGGGGGGGGGGGGGGTCAGATATGCGATGTCAGATATTTCTCATAGATTCTGAAGTTCAACCTCCTCATTTAGATTACACTAGGGGATATAGATCGCTCCTCCAGCACCACCCAACCCAATCTGGCTCTGGAGGACATCCTTTTAATTAAGACACAGTTGAATTCCCTTTGCCTTCGCTGCCCGTCCAGCAACCATCTTCCCTATATCTGTAAAGCAGCTCTCACTCCCCTTCCAGATGTTCCTAATGAACTGACCCAGATTGCACTTCCTGCCCTCTCTCTAAATCGGCTGTAGAAGCATGTGTGACACGATGTTGAGACACTTGTGCTGCATGTCAACAGTGTGTATCATAGCAGCGTTCCCCAAAGCTCTTCCTGTCCCTGGCTCTCATGTGTCATCTTTACCGGGCAAATCCCTGCCCATGCGCTTTTTTTTTTTTCCTCCATCAGTGTCAGTGAAGCATAAAAGCATACAGAGAGTGCACGCTGTCAAATCTTCTTAGTGTGTTTGTGCGCATGTGTGTGAGTGCGATTGTGAGAGCGTGTGTGTTTACACTATGAGGCTGTTCTTTCCTGAGAGTTAGCGATGTTTCAGAAGCCGGGGATTTACTCAGCTCAGAGTTATTTTTCTGGCTGCAACATTTGTTTTTACTATTGACAGGCAAAAATGGCCCCGCGCTTTATTGCCACGACAAACTTCTTCTTAACACTTTTCCCCCAAAACTTTTGCAACAAGTCCACAAACAGCAACACCGTCTTTAACACAAATGCGGCGAAACACACAAAAACACTTCAGAAAAGACAGAATGATGAAAAGCACAAGAAAAGATCAATCATTATATATATATTATTAGTGCCATAAATACGTTAGTCCATCCTCCCACTACTTGTTTTTTCCTGCTGGCTGGTGCTCATTTCCCCTGTTCTGTGCGTGAGCTGTGCCACATGCTGCGCAGGGCAAGGCAGTTAAAGAGCAGAGCGCTGTCATGTGTTGAATATTTTTCCTCATTCTCCTCCGTCTCACTCTCTCTCTCTCATTAATCTGTACAAAAAGAAAGAAAGTCTACTCGTGTTTTACGTTCACAACATGAGCTAAAATATGCAGTATTGATTGCTTTGTCTTTAGTGACAACGGCTGCCGACCAAACAAATGTAGATAGAAGTAACTACAGTGTGTCTGTAGTGCAGTTAAACAGCCAGCGCTTTGATTTACAGCCCTGCTAGTTGATTTTTTTTGTTTTTTTCCTCCAGCTTGTCAATCGAACAACCCTCCTCTGCGGGGTTAACAACGTATACATCAACTGTTTCTCCTGTCTGACCTCATTCACGCACTCCTTCAGCCTTTTTTTCTTTACCCCAGCTGTCTAGTAGTTACATCACTCATCCCTGATCCCCCTTCCTTGTCCTTTCTTCGGATTATCCCCCTCAGCTTCCTTCGTTAACTCAACCTGTACCAAGAGTCTGTGAATGCTCAGCATTGTGGAGCAGCACAGCCCCGAACCGCCACCTAGCTACTCCATTAAATAGGCACTCACTTGATAGGAGATTTGTAGCCAATATCCTGATTTGCATTAGAGAAGGTAAGGAAGTGGTGTGGCTTGTTAAGGAGCCTGGATGCCATTGATCGGTGTCCATGCTGTGTGCTGAATGTAATGAGAGGAGGGCGGCGGGGTGGGAGGAGAAAAGGAAGTATATCTGCGTGTGTACATCCAAGTAGTTGTCAAATTAAAATGGGAAAAAGAAGTAAAATTTATTTTAAAAATTATAGCAATTTCAAAGAGGGAGAGAGCTACTAATTGATGAGAAGAAGGAGAAAGGGAATGTAGGGGAGGTGCTGGGGGAGGTGTTGTGTTTGCTGCCACTCATCTAATCAAACAAATCAATAGCATCCATAATAAGGAGTGGTCCGAGAGCTGTGTCCTCCAACACTTCTGCACGCCCCAAAGTCACAGCGCCTCGCCCTGCATCACTTAGCCTGCTGAACCGGAGGCTGCCATTAAATATGAACCACGCATCACTCAGCCCTCTGCCCCAGCGTGCATCCACATGAAGGGTAAAAGAGCACAGCCTGATAATTTGCCCGCTCAGTGCTGAAGTTGCCCCCCTCTGCCGAGCCGAGACAATGTCTACAAAGAGAATTAGATTGAGCGTATTTATTGAAAATTGACACAGAATGCAGCAAGAGGTGTTGGGAACCTTCTGCCAGAGTTACAAAATTACAATTAGCTGCTTACTTTGTGTTACCTGGTAAGTAGATAAACAACTGCAGGGGATGAATTTGTTACACAACAGTAACAATGACTAAAGCAGAAAAAAAACAGACCTCAACTTTGCATATTTTAGCAGCTTAGCAAAATGAGCATCAGTGCCACTGAATTAATGTTCCTTGTTTTATATTGAGGAGCTATACTCAGCTCCAGATTCAGAGACCCTGAGTGTGGTGAAAATAGATTCTTGTCTTCTGCCTTAGGGCGCCTAAACGTGTCTTTTCAGATTTGGTGATGGCTAGGTCTATGATCATTCAAGCGCTTCAAATTACATCAGGATGAAAAGGGGAAGGAGGTACATGGGAAATGAAAAAAAGAAAGAAAATGATATTCATTCTTCCCCCTTATCTACCTTTTACATCAGTGCGTGCAGATAGGGCTCAGAATAGGTAATGAGCACAGGCCCCTGTTCTGCCACGTGTAGGTGGAGCTGGGAGTCGTGTCTGTCATCCGGGTGCTGCAGCCTCTTATAGAAGAGCATTTAACACTTGCACAAGACTTTTTTTCTCCTTATATCAGTCTGGAGAGTCTCGTCATCATCACTTCACAGCATGTACTGCTTAGTGAAATACGACATGTCTTGCGTTCAAGTGGTGCGCTTGTGTGGCCCCAGAGGTCACAGCTATGATGCATCACAAACACAAACACACACAGGTACATGAGCAGACAGAGCGGAGATGAAGCACTCACACACAAACTCTCAGTCAATCACAGAAACAAACACGTGGGAGCACTTATACACGCATGGCAGGCCAAGGTTAGAGGGGGTCAGCAGGTCATCATGAGAGGAGGAGGAAGAGGAGGAGGAGGGGGTTGGCTGAGAAGGAGATGATGGCGATGGTTTATAGTACCGCAGCCATATGAACACATCACAGGAAATCTGAAAGGCCATTAAAACGCCCGCTTTTATGGGTGTAATAATCCCTCTCCTCTGCCTGGGAGTCCAGCCACAGCTCCAATGACCATCCGGATTAAGTGGGAGGTCTGACAGGAGGCAGGCTATCAGCTAATGCAGGGGAGCTGTGAGAGGGCCACAAACATCACATTATGCCAGGGCTGTTCATACAAGAAGTCACAACGAGGCGTTTGCCACAGAGCTGAACACACTCAGCAAGCTTGGGAAGTGTTTTGACAACGATGCAGTGTTTTATCACCTGACTGTTAGAATATCTGAATGTGAAATTATGCGATGACCACAAGGTTTGAGTGTCAGCTGTAATTTGAGGCTATTCGGGCGCATCAAATGAACAGGCAAAGCATGCAGCTTTTTAAAAAAATGTTGGTACTCTTACACCACGACATACCTCCTCAGTTCAGCCTGCCAGAAGTTTTTTGACAGCTTAAGATAATGTTCAATAAGTGTTTTCATTTTTTATCTCAAACGGAAATTCTTTACTGCGCGGTGACTTCTAAAAGTCTTCGGCCCATCAAGATCAGCAGACTGTTGATATCTTATCGTCAAGCTTCTCTTTCCGGGCTATTAAATTCTATTTTGTTCTGTCTGTATCTCTGAGTATTCAGCTGTGACTGGTCTCAGCTGACGTCATAGTCGTTGCATTGTTTTTAAAGTAATCAGAGCACAGAGTGAGAACTGAATATCTCTGTTCACAGACTCGTAGAGCTCGCCGTGGAGATTAAGACGCTCTGCACAGTTTAGGTGGAACAACTTCAAACCGTCTATATTTATTTATTATCTACAAAGGTTGTACACGGTAATATCTTGTGGAGCTTATAATTTTTGTGCGTCAGATTGTGACTGCAAAGAAAGACTGTGGGCTTTGCTGTTGTTTTGTGCTGAATTATATATTAAAGTGGAAATAGACAAGTTTTTGCTTTAGAAGGTACATTTCTCTCCAAAATAGAAAATACACATTTTTCCTCTTACCTGTAGTGCTACTTATCAGTTTAGATTGTTTTAGTGTGAGCTGCAGTGTTGGAGATATCGGCTGTATAGATCTCAGGTTTTTTTCCAGTGTAATGGAACTAGATGACACTTAACTTAACAAAACTTAACAGCAATGTCTCTTTCCTGAAATCATGAACTGGTTACTCAAGATAATCCACAGCCCTTGTTGTGAGCAGTTTCATGTAGGAACTATTTTCTTTCTACTCAACGGCACCTGCCAACTATTTCAAGTAAGCGTGCATCTACGTATGGACGAGAGGATCATGCTTGTGACAGTGCGAGATGTTAACGGCGTCCCTCAGCAAAGCTGTGTGCTAGTTGAGCTAGCGATGAAAAACACTTATTTCTGCATCGTGATATGGTTGGTGGTTGTAGTTTGGTAATAAAATAAATAGTTCCTACATGACAGTGCTCACAAAAAGCTCTGTATATTATTTTGAATAACAGGGACATGAGTTTTTCATTTTTTTTTTTTTTTGGCACTTTGAGTACCACAAGCCCAATGCCATCTAGTTCTAATATAATGGAGAAAGGGCCGACATCTCTATGGGCGATATCTCCAACACTCAGCAACCCACACAGAACAATATAGATCCATAAATAGCACTAGCATTCAGGTGAGTCGAAAAATATGTATTTTTTATTTTGGGCTGAACTGTCCCTTTTGTCATTATTGTTGATGGCACAATGCAATGGTTGAAGAATAATTACACCATCTGCATTTATACTGGTTCCCTATAAGCCTTGCTTTCACAAAGCCATTCTGTCTGCCAATGAGTACACTCTCCTGCGAAAATGAAGGCACAATTTACGGCGTAAACAAAGTGAGCGCTTCAACCATTGGACAACCAATGCGAGCTAGCCTCTGGCAGTATTCATGCACTATCGGAAGTAACATGTTACAAAGTGTTTACACTGTAAAGCCACTGATTATAGCGGTAACTGCAGATGACTGAATTATGTTTTCAAATTAAATAATGCAATTTCAATTACTTAATCTAAAATGAGATTGTTTCTCATTCCTTTATCTGGAGCATAGCGGAGAAATGCAGCCTTTTCACCACATTTTGTTTGGTTTGCAATCTAACATTACTTGACTTAATGGGGTGCAATGAATTAATGATAATTATAATGCATAATGCTGCATTAGCATGGATTCAGCAAACGGTAGACAGCAGACGAACATTTTCTTTATGGTACAGAAAAACTAACAATCAGATTATGGCAGGAAAGTAAAAAAAACACGTATTGTACAAAGAGTGGAACAAAATATATTATATAAGGCAGTTTCAAAATAGTCAGATCACACTCTGACAAAAACGGGTCCATTCGTAAATAAAGAGCACTGTTGGATTATATTGTTTGGTCGTTCAGAGCAACACACTGTTAGAGTTGTATTACATACTCTGGACAAAATTTTTCAGTGTCCCTTTTTTTATGAACGAAGTATAAAAAAGACTTGCTGCTTGATTTGACGCCATGTTGAGGGTACAATGAATAGGCCTGTCAAAACATATCTATTGTTTTTTTTTTGTTTGTTTTGGGTGTTGTTCCACTAGGTTTCATTGATTTGTCATTTGTATTCAGCTGTCTTGTCCCACACTGTGCCACAGCAACTCTAATAAAGTAATATAGCTAAGTGTGCATTAATAAGATAACCGAAGCAGATACTTAAAGGTAACCCAGAGATAGTTTTAATAGTAAAGTAAGTAATTAATTACTTAAAATATGCAGTAATTATTAAAGTAATTCAATTACTTTTGAGAGACTATAACGATAAGTTTAGTTTACTGTTCACTTTAGGACTTTTGTATTGAATTATATTGTATATATGCTATGAGGTGAACCACCTATAATTTCCACATGGAAATGAGGCAGGTTGCCACCTACAGAAAATGTCAGCAATAATTACAGCACGATTTCATATGGAAAACATATCAGCACAGTACTCAGGAAATATTATAAAGTGTATCTGCCTACATTGCATCACACTGTGCCCAGTAAGCTTCAGTACAAACAGAGCAGGGTAACCTTGTAGCCCTCACCACATTGAGCAGCAGAGACGGAGCTCAGATCACTCCCTCCGACTCTACAGCTCAGGGCAGGACTTCAAAGCCAGCATGCAGCCCAAAGTTGAGCAGCGGTGGTAGAAATTGTTCAAAGGAATGTAGCCTGTTTACTATTGACTTTGCAACAATTACCCAAGCATATGTGTGTGTAATTAGATAAGGCAGCCAGTTGTTCTCTAATGCGGCAAATCAAATTAACTAAAGATGCCACATTGATTTCTTTGTGTTCCCTAAATTATTCATCTTCACTTGCACTGAACCAGCCAGCCAGCCACCAAAGAGCTTTTCTGACTCCTCCACGCCACCGCTCCCTTGCTCCCTGCACACACCGATTGCTTTGTGAGATCTATCCAAGTACCTTTTCAGTATTTTTGTGCTGTAACAATTCAGCAAATTGACCCTCCTGAAAAGAGAGCATTTGCAGTGTTATGGAAATGCCCGGAATTCCCATTAACGGAGATTGCTTTGACCTCCATCATTGTTGTCATGTGTGTGTATGTATATGTGTGTGAGAGAGACAGGGTGGCGGGCAGAAAATTTGCTTGCATGTATGTGTGTGTATGACAGCATGCACAGGAGTGCTGTGAGAATTCATGAAGCACGCAGGCTGCAGACAATCACGTCTCAGGCTGCTCCATTGACGTCCTGTTCTCTGGCATGTTGCACACGGGGAGATCAATATGACCTTACCTCCACCACCCACTCCTTTGAAACTTAATTACTGATATTCAGCTACAAAGTCATCATAGTCTGGCTGTCAATATTCATTGGGGATCATTACGGGCCTAATAAAAGAGGTTATTTACGGGCTGCTCTGCTGACACCGGCCCAGGTCCAGGGATTCAGCTCCAGCCATCTCAATTTGCTTTACCTCTCTCTTCCTCTCTCTCTCTCTCTCTCACCTCTCCCAGAAGCACTGACCTGAAAAAGAAAAATTGACAGCAGAGAAACGAACAGGAGAGAGGATGGAGGGTGAATTCTTCTGGCATGGCTTTTAATTCTCTTGGCCGTTGTTTGGAGGTTTTTCAGCCCATGCCAGAAAAACACTGTAGGCGCCATATCCCCAAATCCCGAACTAAATTTGAACTTTGCTTGCCTGTGACATAGCAAGCGGACCACAAAGGGATATTTCATGACATTTAGAGAAATGTCGCGCAGATCCTTGCCTCTTCACGAGAACACAGTTTTTACTTCTCGGCTGCAGCATCAATTATTATGTTTTTTTTTTCAAGGCTGCAGCGCTATTCTTCAGGTTCTTTCACAGAAAATCATTTCATCAGTACAAAAAGCAATAGCAAAGGGCTGCAGAACTCCCACTCCTGACATTGTATGGCAACAAGGTAACACGAACTTGTGTGATTGTGGGAGATTGCTATATGTTAATTCATTCAATAAATCAATAGCGTCGCTGTAATTGAAATGGGTGGCCATCCGGTGTTGAGGCAATGTGTCAAAACACTGAAAAGTGGAACAGTGAACTCTGTAGATCAAAAGAGGTACTGCACCAAGAATCTCTCTCTCTCTCTCTCTCTCTCTCTCTCTCTCTCTCTCTCTCTCTCTCTCTCTCACACACACACACACACACACACTCACTCACATCCCTTTTGTTTCTCGCTCTCAGTCTCTCACACACACACACACACACACACTCAAACATCCTTATATCCAAGCACACACACGCGCCTCTGCAGTTCCCTCTTAGTGTCTTGATTAATATGGTCCACTTTACATCAGTACACTGGATGCCAATGCACACTGTGCTGCCTTCCCTGAGCAATTAGCAGAGGGGCTCCACTAGCGTTGGATTATCAACAACAAGATGCCTCCTGACGCGAGCCCTAAAGCCTGCTGACTTATTCATATGTGTTTACTTTAAAAGCCTCTGCCCTGGTTTTTGTGGGTGGGCTGCATCAGAAGTGAATTAAGAACAACATCTGGGGTGAGAGGATGGGAGGGTGGTGAGACACACAGACACATTATGCCCACAGAGAGGTGGCTAAAAGAGGAGAGAGACGTGCCTGTGCTGCACGGAGATCTTTTTCTGCAAGTGAAAATGTAAGTGGATTGGGGAAATTAATTGAAAAGAAATATCAGGTGATGCAGCTGCAAAAAGTGCAATACATACCTCGCCATATACACCTCAATCAATTATTAACTGCAGCCTGTTAGTCTCTGTTGTGGGTTTGTGCTTCTCGATGTTGTGGTTTTCGCCAAGTTAGATCAATAAATTCTCTAGTGGTGGCTGAACCCCTTTCACACCAAAATATAAGCTGTGACTGAAACTGTTATGTTTCCTTTTTAATATTTTTATATGCTTCATATTTCCACGTGAATGTGAGAGCATGAATAATTAAATGTACTGTCAGAATCTCATGTAAACCTCTATCACGTCTGAATGTTGATTTTCTGCAGGGATCCCAACAAACCGGTTCCACAAGACACGAAGTTCATCCACACCAAGGCCAACCGCTTTGAAGAGGTGGCGTGGTCCAAGTACAACCCCCAGGATCAGCTGTATCTCCATATTGGCCTGAAGCCACGTGTGCGCGACCACTACCGCGCCACCAAAGTGGCCTTCTGGAAACACCTAGTGCCCCACCTGTACAACCTCCACGACATGTTCCATTACACCTCCACCACCACCAAAGTGCCCCCGCCAGAGACCACCCAGAACACCCTGTCTACCAAGAGGCCTAACGGCAAAACCTCATGGCCGTTCAACACCAAGCGGCCTCCCATGTCACCGGCCTACAACAGCGAGGACAAAGACTCTTGGAGCGACGACGAGGAGCCGGGACCGCTGGTGGTGGAGAACCCGCGGGATTACTCCACAGAGCTTAGCGTTACCATCGCTGTTGGAGCCTCTTTGCTGTTCCTCAATGTGCTTGCTTTCGCAGCTCTCTACTACCGCAAGGACAAGCGGCGGCAGGACTCCGGCCACGGGCAGCCCAGCCCGCAACGCCAGACCACCTCCAACGACATTGGCCACCACGCGCCCGAGGAGGAGATCATGTCGCTGCAGATGAACCAGACGCACCATGAGTGCGAGGCGGGGAACAGCAACGAGGGGGCACTACGCTTGGCCTCGCTGCCCGATTACACACTCACTCTGCGGCGCTCTCCGGACGACATTCCCCTCATGACCCCCAACACCATCACCATGATCCCCAATTCCCTTGTGGGCATGCCCAACCTGCACCCCTACAACACCTTCACAACCGGCTTCAACTCCACCGGCCTGCCGCACTCCCACTCAACCACCCGCGTATAGCTTTAAGGAGGCCAGGGGCAGCCAGCGCAGGCGGGGGAGGAGGAGGTGGCGGCGGCAGTGGTGGAGGAGGAGCAGGAGGATGAACGAGCGGAGGAGAGGATTGTGTTTTATAAATATCACAGGGAGGGGGAGGGCTGCGAGGGGGAGGGGAGGGGAAGGGCATGAGTCGGATTAAAACGTGAAGAGATTTAACTAGACTTTTACTACGAGGAGAGTTGCTGAGAGCTCTCTGTGGATGTCAAGTTGTGCAGAGCTGCCAAAATCAAACTGCTTCCCTTCTCCTGATCGGGGGAGGGGGTCTTTCTGCAGTGTTTTTTTCTAAAATAATCATTTTAAAAGCCTTTTTAAGCAGACTGAGGAGATATCAACACTTATCTTGAATTCATAACAAAAACAAAGAGAAGTGCTTTTTATTTCCCATCCCTTCCTCCTGCGGGAGACACATCTCGAACAATGGCCTCTACGTCAGTATTCGCGAAATGTTTTTAATTGCTTCTTTGTTTTGTTTTACGTTTCAATGCCTTACAAAGCTTGTTCTTTTTTTGTCATTATTTCTATTCCCTGAGACTATTCTAAGTGGAGTGTGTTACAAGGCGATGAGACTCAAAGATGAGAGACTGAATCCAGGAAGGGAACCTAGAGGATATGCAGATGTAGAGATTTTAAAACCCATTTTGGGCAATTCATTTTTTTCTTTCTGTTGTGTACCAACACAACAGCCACATAAATGGTGTTTTTTTTTTTTTTTTTTTTTTTTTTTTTTAAATCTCGTATAGAAATGATTTGTCTGGGACAGCTCTTGCCGGGAGAAGAGAAGGCAGAGATAAATACTATGTTACTGTGATTGTTTTGTTAAGAAAAAAAGTGCATCTTTTACAGCCAATTTATCTGTTAAGCTATCTGATATTATCTCCACAAAGTGTGCACGTACACATGCTGCTTAGAGCACCTGTGTGTTTGTGTGCATGTGAAAATGATTTCTCGTTCCTTGCAAGTGTGGTTAAGAGGCTGAGATAAAGGAAGAGACACATTGTCGCAACTTGCAAAAGCAAGAGTGGCGAGCAAGTGTGTGTGTGTGTGTGTGTGTGTGTGTGTGTGTGTGTGGGGTTGAGGATGTGTGTGTGTGTGTGTGTGTGTGTGTGTGTGTGTTGTGTGTGTGTGTGTGTGTGTGTGTGTGTGTGTGTGTGTGTGTGTCCGTGCACCTGTTTTTTTGTTTGTAGGTTGTATAATGTGGTTTTTTTCAGGGGGGTGGGGGTGGGGGCTGAGTACTTTCTCATGTTGTTGATTTTGGTTCACCACCAGTAGTGTTTCTGCTGCGTCTCTGGGTGTCTGTCTTTGCGAAATAGCACTTTTGTTATTTTCAAAGTTATATATGTCTAATTTTGCTTAAAGATTACAAAATAAATCTATTATTTTACATGTAAGAGAAAAAAATAGCTAAAGATTCAACTGAACTAACTGACATGATTCCATTGACTTTGTAAGAGTTCCTCTTCAAAAGCAGACAGTGGCCTGTTTGCACTGAATAAACCTACATCAGTGCACACTTGTATTTCTTTGAATATATATATATATAAATATGGGCATACATACATATATGTATAGGGCTTCTATGGAGATATCGCTCCTACTTACAAAATGATTAAAACACTGTTCAGATTGCAAAGCACCAACACAAATAATCTTCATGTATTGTTGTTGTCATCTGAAACATCCTAAGCCAAGACTTCTCTAGGTGTCTTTGTAAGAGCTCTATATGTATATTTATGTATAAAATATTTAATATTTATTTATGTATACCAGATGCATACATGCTGATTGTGCCATGTGCCAAATTAAAACTGTAAAAAAAATGAAGAATATAAAGTTTCACAAAACTTTTCTTCTCTCTTGATCAAAGTTCTTTTTCTCCCTTTTATGACTTTTTATTATTTCCATTTTGAATGAGAGTTAAAAAAGAAACATTCTTGCAGCAAGTGCAAGTCTCCCCCCAGGACTTCCACTCTACCTCCCTCTTCCTCTCTCTCCTCCTCCTCCTCCCTCTCTCCTTTTCTCTCGCTGAAACCTTTGAGAAAAACAGGCTAACAGCTTGGGGCCTATCTGCGTGCATAACTCCAGATTTTACTGTAATTCATGCAAAGTAGTGCTGCAGCAATGGGAGATTGTGAAAAGATTGCCTTGATGTACTCACATTGCATCCTATTATATGTTATTCTCTGGGAGAAAACTGGAGTTATTGATTCTGCGAGTAAGACTGACAATTTTCATTAAGTATTTTGGCGTTGCGCAGATTGTCTCCTGCACTATATGGTGAAGCGTGGCAATGCGACCTGACCAGTGATCCTGGATCAGTGTTGCAATTCTTAGATACTTCATGCACATAGACCTCAACATTTTTATGAAGTATTCCATTACAACTTCCCCTGGTATTTAATGATTGAAGATGCAGCAGAGCGAGAAGCACAGTCTGGTCAGCTCATCACTGATCCTGCCAGTAGCAGAAAGAGAGAAGGGGTTATTTGAGGGAAATTGCTTAGAGACTGATCTATATGAGTCATCTTGTTTTTGCTCATCCTGCCTTATATGGGGCTCACCTCCTCATCAGCCGGCATCTTCATCTGAGCCGCAGCCACTAAAAGAAAACAGGCGGATGGCTTCTACATGGAGCTGTCTCACGCATACAGAAACATTTAATAATGTCTCTGTGCTTATGTAAGGAGTAGGCTATGCAAATAGTCAAACTGGTTTCAGTAGCAATAATCAGAGGCAGCTTGTTGTCTGGAATGAAATGAAGCAACGTTATGGCATTTTGATGAGCAAAATAATTAAATGCTCCTTAATGCAAAATGGAAGTCTTATTGGAATATGTCCCTAAAGATTTGATTCACCCAAATTATTTAAAAACATAGTTTTTAACTAACCTTTTGTGGAATCTAACAATACAGAAAGGTTTAGTTTTATTTGTAAAGGTTTTGAGAAATGCGGCTCCTTTTGCAGCCACCTCCATACCATCGAAGGAGATGTAGTTTTATTTGTGGTGCTCACAGCAAATTGAAATATGACATTTTCAAAAACAAAAATCACAAAATGTGACATCATTTCCAGAAAAAAAAAAGCATCCCTTCTAAAACACATTCCTCTAACAGTGCCGCCGTTTTTATGGACTTTTTTTTTTTTGGGGTGGAAACTGACGAAACACGGCGAGTTGTATAGATTATTCAGTCACAGAGACATTGTTTCACAAATACGAGTTGCTGTTTAATTCTTCAAAGATATACTATGCTGGATTTTCCTGAAGAACAATGTATGGATTTATACAGAAATAATCTCTCTCAATCATCACTTAGAATTGTTTTGCAGTGTGTTTTTCTGCAAAGACTGCAAAGAGCCCTGTGCCTACATTTTCGTATTTTCTTCTTATTTTCTGTGTTCAGGATATTTATAGGCATGTACCCTCACTGTGCTCGGGTGATGTCAGGGCTTTATGAAAAGGTAGTGACCAGGTGCCAGACCTAAGCAGCAGGAATCTAAAGCCCCCTTTTACACTGCCTTTTCATGGTGGGAATATTGCGCTTTTGTTCTGCCTCACTGTTCTGTATAAAAGGTACAATGGCAGAGTAGGGGGACAAGGGTTTTCTCACCTTTGAGCCAGCAATGGAGGTAGTAACAGCGTCAAATCGAAGTGTAGCAGGTCTAGATCATGGGGGGAACAGGGGGGACACTTGTAATATGTTGATGGCGAGTTATGCGTGTTGTGGCAAATGGCACACCTGTCACGCCTCTTTTGCTTCCTTCATGTCGGCATGCTGTCTATAATCACACTCTGGAGCAGTGTGATGCCGGTGTTTGGTTCTGTGTAAAAATGCAAAGGTAGCATAAAAAAGTGGCTTCATCGGGTCCTATATCATGATCTCTGTTTAAAAATGACTCAAGACAGAACGCTAAAAAAAATGCAAAGATAGCTCAGCAAAATGCCAAATGAGAGTGAATCTCAGGTTCACTTTTAGTTTGACTTTTGTTTGCGAGTATGTTTACAAACAGTAACCAACAATTCAGCATAGTAAACCTTTAAAAATGCTATTAAGTTATATTTCTATACCAACAATGGTTCAAGTGACTACTCATTTTTGTGGACAAATCAGAAGGTAGCTATTCCTTGACTCTGCAGTCCCCCTCAGCTCCACAGAGCATTTTAGCACCTTTAGCTCATTGTTTTGGTTTATGGCCTACAAACTTAACCTTTCAGGTTTTTTTCAGTGCTCCCATAGTCTAATTTCTGGATTCAGCAGGTAGTTGTTTTCAGCAAAAAAGCCATAAATCCACTGTGCGCTACCCGCCCAACACCAAACAGCAGACAGACAGAATTAGCAGCAGCTGGTGAACACAGTGCAGCATTTAGCAGCTAAGAGACAAATATTTCCCTCAGGAGTTTAGGGGAAAGTGAAATAGAGATAAAATGAGAGACTCCAAATGAATGTTGCTCCTGGATGTGTAAATAAGCAACTGTTTGCTAACAAGTTCACCATATCAAGTTTAGGTGATATCAGTGTTGTGCGGCCAAAAATCAATTAGGTTTAGATTGAACTGTTGTTAGCACCACAAACATTTCATCCGTCGTTCTATTTCTTGTTGATTCATCATTTATTATAAGCAAATGTCATAAGATGTGTCTGTTTCAGTTTTTGTCAAAATATGTTCTGTTTGAGTGTTTGTCTTTTTTTGTTATTTAGGTGACCCGTACATTTACAAGTATGAATCAGATAAAAGTAGTCCCCTGGTCTGATCGGTCTGCAGTGTTGGGAGGTCAGTTTCCGTTGGCTCCAACACACACACATGCAGTGGCACAGGGCTAAAATTGAGTAGAGGAGTTGAGAGTGAAGTATCAAAGGGAAGAAATGTCATGGGAGGGCAACTTGTTTTTTGCCATGTAATTTTCCCATATGCTGTTAAAGCAGAGCAGATGTCACTGGGTATTGGCAGGGATAGACCTGGCGGCCTCGGGGACACGGTTTGGGATACATGGCCCTATGAAAAGCCACATAATTAAGTGGCAGACCAAAGGGGAAGACCATGGAAAGTGCGGTGGTGTGGTGCAGTGAGAGGAAATGGGGTCAGACTCCTTCAGCAATCAGACACCTGAAGGCTGGATGAAATTAGTCCAAACTTCCTATGACGAGAATCATCACTGGTAGAAAAATGGGACAGTTAGGAGCGAGACACTTTTCAACAGCAGAGATTTGTTTGCAGTTCAGTGAGTGTGTTTCGAAAGTGACATCATTCAAGGATTGGCTGGAATACCCCGATGGGGTTTGTGACTGCCTCGACAGCACGGAAGACAAACCCAGCCTCGGAAATGGATGTGCCAAATTACACAGTGCCACCCGCTGGGAGAGAGCTGCAGGTGTGAGTGTGCGTGTGTGTGGGTGTTCGTGTGTGCAGAAATTGAGGATTTTATTTCTACCGCGGTGAACGTGTTGTTACCTATATTTCCTCTCACTCTCTGTCTCACAGTCATCGCTCTCTTTCTGTGTCTCATTCGTCTTTGCTCTCTCTTTCCTCTTTCATGCAGGTATTTTTTTCATCCTCACACAAAATGCAATCTGAGCGGCTCTACCTCTGTCTCACGCGGACGCGACTTGCCCATTTTCTCTCTCTTCTACTTTGTAAGTGCCATAATGGTGACTGCTCGCTCATTTCCAATCATTTAAGGTGTAATTTTCTTGAGTTACTATGTTTCTCTGCTGACTAAGACGCTAATTGACATTACTTATTGGGAAGCAGAACAGAACCAGTCACTGAACCAAAACGCTTGTAGCTTAAATTGAAATAGCCTGTTTTTCTCCAAAGGGAAATCATTCTGCATTCTGTCAAAACATCAATAATCTATTGTTTCCATGTGAAAAACACACTCCTGACAATTTTCTTTCGTCCCCACAGAGCATAGACAAATCACTGGCATATTTTCAGGTTTTCCTAACAAGGACCACCATGCACTGCAGCTTTTTTTATGTTGGGGCGGCATCCAGCCCAGATATTGTAACACATTTTTCACTAGAAACTAGGACCGAAATCGACAAAAAACAATGGTGTTTGATTCCAAATACATCATAAAAAAATCTGTTATCTCAGTGTCATTGTACAGATTACTAAAGATGCCCTGTTACTTCTATGTTTATGTCCATAGAATGTATTTATAATCTCGCAAAACTGGAGTAATCAAAATAAAATATCTATTCTTTCTGTATCTCATTGTGGTTCTCATGAATATAGAACATGACATTCATTTTCAGTGGGTGCGAGCCCAGGGAGTTTGGTGCTGATAATAATGTTTTGTATATTTTTCATCTTACAAAATGATTAATGAGAGAGCATCGCAATCCCAGAGAGCATCTCTGTAAATGCAGTATTTGAGTGCTCTGTTCTCCCCCCCCAAAAAAACATCACAGTTTTTGCATTAAAGGATAGGCCGGCATATTTAATCTTTTATTGTATTATCAACAAATCCCACCAACAGGCCTAAACCAACAAAGAATTTATCCTGCTAACAAGTACTGACTTCACAGCCAGATGTAGCGTATGCCTCTGTGCCATTGAACTCATTGCCATCCAAAAACTATTAAAAAGAAAAGAGAAAAGAGCCAGACTGGTGCACTGGGTGACATATTCTTTAATTACAACAAGCACAGACAGGGTAGCTCTGTCCTCATGACTCGTCAAACCAGCAAAGCAAGGAGCCACATAGATTTTTGGTGGTAAAGCTAATAAAAGTGAAAAAAGATAGAAAAAAAATACAAAACCACACCAACACACATCTGGCTTTTAAAGAAGTGGGCATACTGCATGGTTTTCGGCTCTGACAACAAAAAAAATTGTCATCTGAGGCATTTTTAATGGCCATTGGTTAGGCAGATAAATAGAACGAAGCCTGACAGGAGTGTATGGAAGACTCATACAGTTTAAAACAAAGCGGGTGGGGGGGTATCGACCGGGTCACCATGGTGGGTTTTTTTATGGAGGGGTTTAGCAGTGAGTGTGGAAATACCCAGTAGCAGAGGGTGTCTATAGGTATTCATTCTAGTATAGCATAGGCGCCGTGCCTTTGGTTTTGTATCGGATTTGTTTCAGTAAGCCACAAAAGCTAGCAACCTATGTCTATCGGAGCTAAAACACAAGCTAGCTCGCTACCAACCCTGGATCCCGCCTCATGATGATGTAAAATGTTGGTGCTAGCGGTCGAGACTTTGGGAAGGGGGATTTATAGCCCACTCAGGTCTTTTGGCTTGTGGGATTAAAATAGGTCTTTGCCATGATCACTAAATGTGTTGTGAGTGGGAAGGGCTATGGGCTCCCCAGGGGATGTGAGGGGAACAGACAGCCCCCCCCTTGAGTTGGTGGGGGCAGGGGGGGGGGTTTAGGGCGGGTAGCTGATGAAGGGGGGTGGTATCACTTGTATATGGGGGGGGGGGGGGGGGGGTTTTCACTGTTGACAAAAAAAAAGCCCAGAAGTAAAATGGCTGGGAGCGTTGGGGGATAATGGGGGGTGGGGTGGCTCATATTCTTTGTTTTGATGTTGTGGGTGGGGGGGGGTGGTTTATGAATGTGAGCTGCTGTTGCAGGTGTGGAGAAGAATTGGGTTGTGCCATGGGAAAGGACCTTTTTAGGATGTTTTTTGGGTCAATGTTGTGGGGGGGTTGGGGGTCTAGGGGGTATCTTGCTCTGGGGGGGGGGGTATTATTCAAACAGGCCATGGGGGGGGGGGGACCCCCCCCCCCACTCGCAATGGGGTCAAGGGACTTTTTGAGAAAGGTTCCTCCGGGGCTGGGGGGGTGGAGAGGGATGGGGGTGGGGTTGGGGGGTTGGGGGGGGGGGGGTTGTTAGTTCACGTGTAGGCATGATTGGGGTCCATAAGTGCCCTTGTTGAGATGTGGGTTAGGTGGTGGCAGGAGTTTTGTGGTTTTGCAGTGTAAAGGATGTTGGACACTTATGGGTGTGGGGTTGGGGGGTCCCACTGTAATGTGCATGTGTTGTGGGGAGTACATCAGATGGTGGCGGGTTTAGTGGGTTGACTGCGGAGTGGGATGGGGGGAACAGGGTTGGTCTAGTTGGGCCTTGAAAGTGTTCGGTCTTATCTGGGGGGTTGCAGGTGAATTTAGCATCAAGGACTTGTTGAGGGTGGTGGTGGGTGGTTTGATTTTGAATGTTAAGTTTGCTTTTATCAGGTCTTGGAGTGAATCGGTGGGTTTACACATGGGGGTCCTTGTCGAACTGAATCCAAATACATTTGTGGGAGGTTTGATCTTGTGTAGTGCTTGGGTGCAGGCTTATGGGGTATAGAATAGTCTGGGCACTGAAGTACTTTCAGTTGTGAAAAACTAGTGAAACATGTGACGGTTTTGGGGATCTATGTGGTATGTGGTGTTGTTTGACGGGAGGATGGGGGGGGTGAGGATACTGGGGATCTAGTTGGTGATGCTACTTTTTTGATTGGGGGGTTCTCTGTGGATAGTGGGAACTGGTTGACATTGTCTCTCACATAAATTGAATGGAAAGTCGGTGCAGTGCCGTAGTTTTTTGTACCGTGAAGTAGGACCCAGTTGGGGGTGGGGATGGGGGGTGGGGTCATACAGGGATGGGAGGGCCTCCTAAAATATGTTGTCTTTGGTGTCAAGTGTGTGAGGCTTTGATTACTTCTATGTTGGGTTGAGTTCTGGGGGTACAAGATGTGGGATTTGGGGAAATTTGCAGTGGGGGATTTGATTTGGTTTCGCAACACAGATAGAATGGTTTCCAGAAGTAGTAGGTTAATACTGATAGTGTAAGGGGGTGTAATTGGGTGATAACACGTAAGGAAATGACAGTGTATTTTCTGGGGCATTTCTGGTGTGTTTGGCGTGGATTGTGATGGGGTTTTGATAGAGGTTTGGTTTATTGAATTAGTTTCAATTTGGGTATTGTGTATCTCATTGGGGGTGAGATGTGGGGGTTTTCCTAGACGGGTTGGGGTATGTCAGCTGGAGTGTTTTTTGTACTACAAGATAAGCCACAAAAATATGTGCACTGTCACCACGCCCTGGTGACCCATTAGATTTGAAATTGGTTTAACCTGGTAAGGCGAGGTTTTGGTTAGCTGGGTGGGGAGGCATAAAGTTGTTCAAGGATGGTGAGGTGACTGCTTGTATGGGGGGGTCTAAAGGGTTGTGTTTTGGAAGAAGATTTGTGTATGTGGGTGTTTTGTGTTTCATTTTTTGGGTATGTTGTGGTTGTTTAAATGGTTGGGTGGGTTTTTCGTGGGTGATTGTGTTAAGGTGTGGTTGAGGCCATGTAGATTTTGGGTTGTTGAAAGGGGATTGTGTTTGTTACTGGTGTTTTGGAATGTGGTGTGGGTTTTAACAAGGGTTTTTTGTGTGTGTTTTTTTGAGTGCTTTTGAAGGGTGTGTTGTTGTTTGTGTGATCAACATGTTGGATGGTAAAACTGTGGTGTTAATGTTGGTTTTCACAAGGTTGTTTGCTTGAGTTTCAGTAATGAATTCAAGTAAATTGCCTGTCTGAGTTAAAAGAGGAAGGGTGAAGTGGCGTCAAGAAATTCCCAGTCACTGGTGATGTAATGGCTCATTTGAAGTCTAGGGGTGGTAGGATGAGTCACATTCTTCGGGAATGAATTCCTCTGAAAGTAATTATACTGGTTTCCTGGTCCATACAATGAGGTCTGGAGAGTCAGAGACCATAACAGGAAATGACATGGAATATAGGTAGAGCCATGTATTCACGTGGCAGGGACCACAAATTCCAAAAGAACCAAATTTCCATTGGCACGAACAACTTTAAAATGAGAGAGTTGTGATTTTTTTTTCCCCTCCTGAAAGTGTAGAGTGTTTCATGAATGTTACATTGTCGATCTATTTCACTTAAAGATCCACAGACTACTTGAAGGACTCATCAGTTTTCTGATGCTGTGAAAGGTATATTTACATAACAGTAACTGTTGTAGACACAGCACAGAAACAGGCCAACGTGCTTCATTAGAAAAAGTAAAGAAACACACAAAATGCAGATCTTGCATCAGAAAGAAAACCTCTGACATGCACGTGGATTTGTGAGGCTGTTGCAGCAATAGTGCAGATTTAGCTCAATGATGAAATGAGCATGCCATTACACTGAAAATAACAATGTTAGCAGAGAAAGGCCCTCAATCTTAACCATGATCACATCTTACTTTTGCACATTAGCTTATTAACTGTTGCTAGTTAACACTACAGAAAGAGTCAGCTACAGCTATTTGATGATATTTCCAAGAACATACTAAACTATGATTGTTTTATATTATTTCTGATGACATACTGTACTATGACTTTTTTCATTATATGTTTAACAACAAAATGTAGTATGAATTGTAAATTATATTTTTTGAGAACAAACTATATTATGACATATTTATGAAATGTATTAATAAATAAATGGTCAATAAATAAATAAATAGTTACAATATACTACTACTACTACTACTACTACTATAATAATAATAATAATAAAAATCAAATACAAAATGTAAATCAGTGTATTGGTGTGTTCGAAATTTTGAGGAATACACACACACACACACAGGTAATTGTCAGATCAATCTAATAAACAAATGGTAGTTTTTTCCAGGTCAAAATAAAGGATTCGGGGATGCATGATTATCATGACAATGATCAAGATGCATTGGATTGACTTCATTCAAATTTATACAAACAGACATAAAACAAGCTAAATAAAATCTGGCATATTTACGCAGTCCAAATGCTGATACAGTTAGGCCCCCGGTACAACATGGCAAACGCAAACGCACCTGAGCCACGGATCTATGACCTGAGCACACAGTGTTCCCCACACACATGCGGACTTTTTCACCCTTGTCCAGCGGTGAGTTATATCTGCATGTTTCGTAAAGGTTCTCGCCAGTTAAGCTGGTTATCAGATCATATATTGTGTGTTCGTTTGCCAATGTGTCCCGCTAGCTTAGCGGTTAGCATCGCATAGTGTGTGTGTTCAATTGCTATTGAGTCCCGCTTAGCTTAGCGGTTAGCGGTTAGCATCGTACTGTGGCTGTATGGACTAAAGCTACTGCTAGCTTCAGCTACCACTGTTCATTTTACGTTGTATAATCTTCATGTTGGTTAGAAGCTGTTAGCCTAGCAGTTAGCATCACGGTTGACAATGCATTGATTGATTTGTATGTGAGTGAGTTAGCTACTGTTAGCTTCACAGTAAGCCATATTGCCACTCAGTGTGGATGTTACTGACTCTATTCAACCTGTAAATGAATATATTGTTGAGTTATCTCACTATAACTTGAGTAATTGCATATTTTGATGTTAGCCTTAACTTAAAGGTGCCTCTGCTTTTGATGAACATGATTTTTATCTTGTTAATATTTTGCTGTTGTACAACAACAATAGAGATATTGATTGATTTATTATTCTTCATGACCTCTCCAGGTCAGGTTTTTTTTGGATGGACTGTTGATGATGGCGAGCTACCCGCCAACACTGGAGTCCTCTCCTCCCTCAAAGTGTGGTAGGAACACGTACTCTGGAACTTGAATGAACCGAAACTAACCGAACTGAACTTGAATGAACTGAAAAAAAAAAAAAACGGAAGCAAACACATCTATACTGGAATCAATGGACTGAACTTAAAGGCCTATATTCATTTTTGTTTGTTATTATGTTGGTTTATGTTGTCAGAAATTTATAATATATATAATTTGAACTTACCTTGCATCCTGTGTCTCTGTATTCACACACATTGGGCTCTCAAGTACTTACCTATTATCTTCTGTGTGGTCCTAGTCCATCTGAACATTTGTCACCTTTTCATTGGGCAGCTCGATTATGGCAAAAATGATAATCCCGATTATTTTGATTGATATTGAAATCAAGATTATTTAACGATTATTTACATGATTACTCATTGGCCTTTAGTGCATCATGCAGTGATTGAACATTAATTCTGGTGTTTATTTGTAACACTGGATGATCTTTAACTTTAAATAGGCCTACAAGTGAACTGAAAAAAATGAGCAGTCACAACTGTAACATGTCTTGCACTTTACTGTAGTTTGTTTATATTCCCACAATAATAAAACCTAACCAAACTAATATAATTTAACAATATATAGCAGTTACTGTATCAATAGCAGCAAAATCCATGTTGAATTGGGATTAATGATTGTTTCACTAACTCAGAAGAGACTCAGCAGACATTTCTCTATTATCTGTTTAGAAACAGCTGGGACTGTCACTACAATGAGAAAAGCCGGTCCACTTTGACGGTCCGCCTTAAGAGAGCCTGGTCTGTTTCCAGTGGGAAGCTAACTCAGCTTGCTAACTTTGAGGCTAACTTCTGTCACTTAAAACAGCAGTGGGCTGGTTTCTCGTCATACTCTCTGTTCCTCTCACTGAGACCATCACCGGCACACGTACACGTACACGTTTGCTCTCCCCACGCATGCTTGTTTCGCTTGTACTCTCACTCTCGCTGCACACGCGTTGTCTGGAAACAAAATGAGACCACAAAGTCTCAAAACAACCAAGAGGCAGTGCGCTGTGGCTCTCTGTTTTTGTACTGAAACCTGTTTGGACTCGGTGGGACCGACAGAGCATAAGGAAAGCCCATGCTTGATTTACGTATTAAAAGACATAGCGGGTGCAACATGGTTTGACTCATCATGCCGCACATAATTGTTTTATCTCAATTATCTTGTTTTGAAAATCGAGGGAAGCCAAAACCAAAATCTAAATTGAAATTTGATTAATCACCCAATTCTACCTTTTCATACAATTTAGCTTAGCCTCCTTCACTACAAAATTTGGTGAGATAGGCAGGAGCCCAATAAGTGTGAATACTTAAGTGTTTATAAATTTGATTGCCGATTAAAAGATTGTTTCACATCAAGATGAATGTTATTCCGCAGGAGTGAGCATGTCAAGGTCTGTCATTGTTAGTGGTGTTACTAACGCAGAAGCAGATGAGGAAATGTTCAACTGTTTAAAAAAATATGGGTCTATTAAGAAAATTGTTCCAGTTGATGATCCACAAGTCAGAACAAAAACCTGATTGTTGAATTCACAAATTATTCAGCTTTAGCAGCATTAGAACCACTTTTGCCATATTCACATACACATCCCATTAAGCCTGAAGTCAACTCCTATGTCAAGGCTTTAGCAACAGAGCACACAGCCACACTAGGCAGCAGTTGCACAACAAACTACCTCAATCAGCTGAAGAAATTGGCAAAACAAAGTAGGAAAAAACTTGAAGAAGTGCTGAAGGACATGATGAGCCAGATCAGTGAACACCTGGAAGAGGAAAGGAGCAGCATTGACTATGGAGAGGAGCTGTCTGTTCAAACCAACAACTTCTTAGACAGCTCTGTCGTGGATGCCGGGACAACAGTCATACCACACTTGTAGCATGAACAAAAAATACAACCCTCCTCCCTTTTGTTACTCCTGTTGACCGAAGAGGATAGACAATTTACAGAAGAGAGTTGAAGAAACACAGGGTTCATTAAGCAACATATTAATTTTAATTCAGGTGCTGTGGTGAGGAATACATTTCATAACAGGGATGTCAGAAACATGAATAAACCACAGAGCCACTAACATCTGATTTCTGTAATCCACGGCCTGAAACCAAAGCAATGCCACACAGGCAGAGAACCCAAACGTTGGACTTCAGGTGCGTGATGGGCACATTACCAACATGTAAAGCATCCAGCTAATACCCCGTGAACAAAAACAGTTACAACAAAAACAGCTGGGACATGAAGAACATTTCATTTAACTCATCAAATTGAATGCAGCCTTTGCGGAGGGACAGACAGGGCCTGTAGCGAGTCAATTTCCCACTAAATGGTCTCCACCCCAGTCCACTTCCCATCATAAGTCACTTCAGTTCCCTACTTGTTTTACTGCAGCTTGATCTCACTTTTCTACCTAGTTCTTTGGTAGGCTAGTTGATATGCACACTCTTACTTTGGTGGTACCTAATGTAAAGACTTCTCTCACTCTCTTGTGCTCATTGGCACCAACATTCTTGATTTTGTTTTTGAGAAACTCTTGGAAGAGAAATTGCCAGTTAATGATTCTGTTCTCTTTGGGTACAGAGCGGTATTGAAGATCTTTGAACTCAGGCACAGACAAGTAACTGAAAGTTACCAAGGTGTTGCAAGAATGTATGGATAAACCATCCCAGCAGGAAAAAAACGATGTTTTGGAGGGACTTCACTCCACACAATCCTTGCAGTCAGAGAGGTCTGTTGTTGTCTTCCTTCCCTTTGCCTGGTGGCTTGATGGTCAATGCGTGTGTTGTTGATTTTCCCAGACAGCAGCTTTGTCAGTTGCCTTTCATCATAACAGATTAATTTGATCATGATATGTTGTCATCCCTGCTAAGTCTGTTATTGCAGAGGTGAGTGCTTTTCCATCAGACCCTGGCCAAAGATGAGTTTCAATTTTGGTGACTTCCTACTGTTGACTAAATGAAAAGATCGCATCATCTCACAATTATTCACAGTTACTCACCAGATCAGATTGTCAGATGATGATTGAAACACAGACCAAGATCTATCCATCATCAAGACATCGACGCTGTATTTCAACACCCCTCAAGAACTTCTTGGAAGCAGTGTAATCTGTGAGTCTGAGCCCTCCTCTTCGTCACAGATTGTGTTGGTAAGGAAGAAAAACTGCAGTGTGCGACTTTGTATCAACTATAGGAAATTGAACTTTCAGACTGTCAAAGATGCCTAATGCCCTTCCAAAACTCGCGGATGCTTTCACAGCACTTTTGGGATCTGAGTGGTTGTCGGTGCTGGATCTGAAATCAGGATAATACCTAATTGAAATGGAGGAGGCAGACAAACCCAAAACCTCCTTTTTGCGTCCCTTAGGCTTTTGGGAATTTGACCAGATACCCCAAAGACTAACCAAAGCACAAAGTACTTTCTAGTGTCTCATGGAGAAATGCGTGGGAGAAATGAATCTGAAGGAAGTTCTTGTTTTTATTGATGATTCGATCGTGTTTTCATCCACACTTGAAGAACATGAAGCAAGGCTGATGAAAGTACTTACCAAGCTGAAAGGCTGAGAAGTTTGGCCTGAAGCTGTCTTTGGAAAATTTCATCTTTGTCCAGACATTTGTTTGTTATTTAGGGCATGTGGTGTCTTGACATGGTGTTGAAAGAGATCCCGAGAAGATTTCTGCCCTCACATCCTGGCTGGTACCCAAAACTCTAAAGGAAATGAGGTAATTTCTTGGTTTTGTTGGGTATTACAGAAGGTTTGTTAAGGATTATTCTGCCATCATAAAACCCCTTCACGATCTCACATCTGATTACCCACCATTACAGAAAAAGCACAGTCCTACTTGACAACCAAAACAATACCTGAATCCCAAAGAGCCCTTGGAGGCAGGTAGAAGTCTGCTTGTCAGCTTTTCAGCCGTGTTTGTAATTATGTTGATTTATTTTCTGAGAATTTATAATATATATCATTTGAACATACCTTGCCTCATGTCTCTGTATTCACACACACTGGACTCCTAACATTGGGCTATTAAGTATGTTCATGTTATCTTCTGTGTGTTCCTAGTCCATTTAAATATTTGTCACCTTTTCATACAATTTAGCTTAGCCTACTCCGCTACAATGTCATTCAAAAAATGACCAAAACATCATACTATAGAATGTTGTTCAAATATTTATAAAAATAAGTCATAGTATAGTATATAGCAATTGTTTCAACGTGTTAAAATTTGATGTTTTGCGACATACTGTACTATGCCATTTTCAGCCATTTTTTGGACATATTATGATGTTTTTAGCCTTTTTTTCAACATGGTATACTATGACGTAGGGTTGGGAGATTAATCTGAATTTAATTTTGAATATAATTTTAACTTCCCCTCCCTGAGCTACCACCTTATCGTGGTGGAGGGGTTTGCATGTCCCAGTGATCCAAGGAGCTCAGTTATCGGGAGCTTTATGCCCCTGGTAGGGTCACCCATGGCAAACAGGTCCTAGGGGAGAGACCAGACAAAGTGTAGCTCACCGGACCCCTTCTGATGAATGCAACAAATGGTTAGAAGTTTCCTCTCGCCGGGACGTGGTTCACCGGGGCCTCCCCCCTGGAGCCAGGCCTGGGGATGGGGCTCGATGGCAAGCGCCTGTTGGCGTCCTTCCCTTGGGCTCACCACCCATAGGAGGGGCCAAAGGGGTCAGGTGCTGCGTGAGTTGGACGGCAGCGAAGGCGGGGACCTTGGCAGTCTGATCCCCGGCTGCAGAAGCTAGCTCTAGGGATGTGGAATGTCACGTCTCTGGTGGGGAAGGAGCCTGAGCTGGTGCGCGAGGTTGAGAAGTTCTGACTAGATATAGTCGGCCTCACCTTGACACATAGCATGAGCTCCAGAACCAGTCTTCTCGAGAGGGAATGGACTCTCTTCCACTCTGGAGTTGCCACTGGTGAGAGGTGCTGGACAGGGATGGCAATACGTATTGCCCCCCGTCTCGTTGCCTGTATGTTGGAGTTTACCCCAGCGAACGAGAGGGTAGACTCCATCCGCCTTTGTGTGGGGGGACGGATCCTGACTGTTGTTTGTGCCTATGGTCCAAACAGCAATTCAGAGTATCCACCCTTTTTGAAGTCCTTTGAAGGGGTGCTGGAGAGTGCTCCTTCTGGGGACTGCCTCGTTCTGCTGGGGGACTTCAACGCTCATGTTGGCAACGACAGTGAGACCTGGAGGGGCATGATTGGGAGGAATGGCCCCCCCCGATCTGAACCCAAGTGCTGTTTTGTTATTGGACTTCTGTATTGCCACAGATTGTCCATAACAAACACCATGTTCAAGCATAAGGGTACGCACTTGGCATCAGGACACCCTAGGCTGCAGTGGATGTTTCTCAGCCATGTATACATATATATATATATATATATATATATATATATATGAATGTAGCCCTGTTTTTGACATGAAGTGTGACTTTTCTCTCCAAGCTATGACATGTTGTTTTTCAGCCTGTCATTTTTTCAAAATTCATATATTAACAAACGCGTCATAGTAGAGGATCTCGAAAAATGGTCAAAAAAGGCCAAAAATTTCATAATATAGCATTTAGAAAAAATGTCTGAAAACCCCATACTGAAGGATAGCAAAAAATATGACGTGCTAAAAATGTCAAATGTAAACTGCATATTATAGCTGGTGGAGACATGTCATAGAATAACACGTGGGAAAAAAAGGGCCAAAAAAGGCCCAAAACATCATAATATGGCATGTCCAAAAAATGGGCTGAAAACCCACATAGTCAACTAAGTTGAAAAATCTCCAATTTTGACATGACAAAGAATAACTAAAAAAAACACTTGTAAGAGCTCGTAGACACGCGCAATACCATAGCATGTTGAACAAAAGGCCAAAAACTGTGTAGTACAGTGTGGCAAAAAATCTAAAATTTTGACATTTCCAAAAAAGACCCACTGATTATACCTCATAGAGACATGTCATAGTATAGCATGTGAAAAAAAGGCCAAAGAAGGCCAAAGACGTAATGATATAACATGTGGGAAAAATGACTGAAAATGCAAGGCTATAGAATGGTGAAAAATGTCAAAACGTGACATGTCCCAAAAACAGTTGAAAACATCTCAAAACAGCATTTTGACATGAAGTGTTTTTTTGACATGCTAAATCATGGTCTTTCGGGGCTTTTTGCAACATTCTATGCTATGACATGTATTTACACAAAACGGCAAAAAAAAAAAAAAAACACCATGATACAGCATGTTGCACAGCAAAAAGACAAGGCTAGTAAGGCTAAATTGTCAAATTATGACATGTCCCAAAAGTAGCTCAAAACACCTCAAAACAGCATAAAAGTAGCTTGCTGAGACATGCCATAGCATAAATGTTGCAATAATGACCAAAACACAATAATATACATTACATACACAAAAAAATGACAAAAACGGCAAGGCTATAGTAAGGCAAAAATGTCAAAAAATGACATGTCCGAAAAAAACAGCTGAAAAAACGTCAAAACGTCATAAAATAGTGTGCTGAGACATGCCATAGCATAGTTTGTTGCAAAAACGGCCAAAAACACAATAATAATACATGTTGAAAAAATGACAAAAACGCGCAAGGCTATAGTAAGGCAAAAATGTCAAAATTTGGACAACTCCCAAAAACAGGTGAAAACACCCTTAAAACAGCTTAAAATAGTGTGCCAAAACATGCCATAGCATAGTATGTTGAAAAATAACGGCAAAAACACAATAATAATACATGTCAAAAAAATGACAAAAACGGAAAGGCTATAGTAAGGCAAAAATGTCAAAAAATGACATGTCCAAAAAACATCTGAAAAAACGTCAAAACGTCATAAAAATAGCGTGCTGAGACATGCCATAGCATAGTTCGTTGGCAAAAATGGCCAAAAAACAATAATAATACATGTCAAAAAAATGACAAAAACGGCAAGGCTATAGTAAGGCAAAAATGTCAAAATATGGACAACTCCCAAAAACAGCTGAAAACACCTCAAAACAGCATAAAATCGCGTGCTGAGACATGCCAAAGAGAGTTTTTTGCAAAAACGGCCAAAAGCACAATAATAATACCAAAAGCACAAAAATAATACATGTCAAAAAATGACAAAAACGGCAAGGTTATAGTAAGGCAAAAATGACAAAATATGAGAGGTCCCAAAAACAGCTGAAAACACCTCAAAACATCATAAAATAGCATGCTGAGACATGCCATAGCATAGTATGTTGCAAAAACGCCAAAAAACACAATAATAATAGCTTTCCAAAAAATGACAAAAACGGCAAGGCTATAGTAAGGCAAAAATGTCAAAAAATGACATGTCCAAAAAAACAGCTGAAAACACCTCAAAACAGCATAAAATAGTGTGCCGACACATGCCAATAGCATAGTATGTTGCAAAAACGGCCAAAAACACAATAACAATACATGTCAAAAAATGACAAAAATGGCAAGGCTATAGTAAGGCAAAAATGTCAAAAAATGACATGTCCCAAAAACAGCTGAAAAAGCCTCAAAACAGCATAAATTACCTCGCTGAGACATGCCATAGCATAGTTCGTTGCAAAAATGGACGGCCAAAAAACACAATAACAATACATGTAAAAAAAAATGACAAAAACGGCAAGGCTATAGTAAGGCAAAAATGTCAAAATATGACATGTCCCAAAAACCGCTGAAAACACCTCAAAACGTCATAAAAAAGTGTGCTGAGACATGCCATAGTACAGTTTTTTGCAAAAAATGGCCAAAAACACAATAATAATACATGTCAAAAAAATGACAAAAACGGCAAGGCTATAGTAAGGCAAAAATGTCAAAAAATGACATGTCCCAAAAACAGCTGAAAACACCTCAAAACAGCATAAAATAGCGTGCTGAGACATGCCATAGCATAGCTTTTTCGTGGCAAAAACGGCCAAAAACACGATAACAATACATGTCAGAAAAATGACAAAAACGGCAAGGCTTTAGTAAGGCAAAAATGTCAAAATACGACATGTCCCAAAAACAGCTGAAAACACCTCAAAACAGTATAAATTACCTCGCTGAGACATGCCACAGCATAGTTCGTTGCAAAAACGGCCAAAAACACAATAATAATACATGTCAAAAAAATGACAAAACCGGCAAGACTATAGTAAGGCAAAAATGTCAAAATTGGACATGTCCCAAAAACAGCTGAAAAAAACGTCAAAACGTCATGAAATAGCGTGCCAAGACATGCCATAGCATAGTATGTTGCAATAACGGCAAAAAACACAATAATAATACATGTCAAAAAAATGACAAAAACGGCAAGGCTATAGTAAGGCAAAAATGTCAAAAAATGACATGTCCCAAAAAGAGCTGAAACACCTCAAAACAGCATTAAATAGTGTGCCAAGACATGCCATAGCATAGTATGTTGCAATAATGGCCAAAAACACAATCATAATAGCTTTCCAAAAAATGACAAAAATGGCGAGGCTATAGTAAGGCAAAAATGTCAAAAAATTAGATGTCCGAAAAACAGCTGAAAACACCTCAAAACGTCACAAAATAGCATGCTGAGACATGCCATAGTACAGTTCGTTGCAAAAACGGCCAAAAACACAATAATAATACATGTCAAAAAAATGACAAAAACGGCAAGGCTATAGTAAGGTAAAAATGTCAAAATATGAGAGGTCCGAAAAACAGCTGAAAACACATCAAAACGTCATAAAATAGTGTGCTAAGACATGCCATAGCATAGTAAAGCATGTTAAAAGAAAAGAAGAAGAAGAACAAGAAGAACAAGAAGAAAAACGCTTATTATAGCTCATAGAGACATGCCATAGTATGGCATGTCTCTATGAGCTAAAAAAGGGCCAAAAAAGGGCCAAAAGCATCACCATGTCGCATGTTGTTCAAATGGCAGAAAACTGCATAGTACACATTGTCGAAAAAAGGGCCAAAAACGACAAAATTTAACATTCCGAAAAAATGGCTTAAAACGCCATAGCATAGTTTGGTTGAAAACAGCAACTTTTGAAAAACGTACCTGAAAAGGAAAGAGGCTGAGAACAACGTGTTACCTTGTGGGGACACTTCTTAATATACCATGTTGAAAAAAAAAACCCAAGGCAAGGCAAGGCAGTTTTATTTGTATAGCACATCTCATACAACAAAGCAATTCAATTCAAAGTGCTTTAAAGAGCGCTAAAATATGAAAACACAATAAAAGATATAGATTTACAATAAAAGAGAAACACTACAGTTGCATCCAGACTGCTCTTTTTTAGGAGAGGCCCGATGAAGAGTGAGCTGTTTTACCAGACTGCTCAGAACAATTTTAAGGAAGCTAGCAGGTAAAACATTGAGGCAGCATGTGCAGGAACCGAGACTGGAGATAATTTCTTCCAGTGATTTGTCACTGATGAACTTAAATTGTGTCATATTCAGCATGTTACCTTGGGAAGCCTGCAGTGATGCTCATTATTCTTTGACATTGAAGCATTAATTGTATGTGTAATGCCTCGTCATACTATAGCATGTCTAAAAAATGGCTGAAAACTACATATTATAGCTTGTAGAGACACGTCATAGTATACAATGTTGAAAAAAGGCCAAAAATGTCATAATTAAATATGTCGAAAAAATAGCTGAGAACGCCATAGTGTACTATGTCGAAATCTGTCAAATTTTGACTTGTCAAAAAAAATGGCTGAGACGACATATGATAGCTTTTAGAGGCACGTCATATTACTCAATGTGGAAAAAAGGCCAACAAAAGTCATAATATAGAATGTTTAAAAAATGGCAAAAAAAAACCCAAATACTATAATATGGCAAAAACATCCAAAAAGTTGCTGAAAATTGCTTATCATAGCTTATAGAGACGCATCATAGTTTACTAGTCGAAAAAGGGGGCAAAACAGGCCAAAAGCATCACAACATAGCTTGTCGAAGAAGTGGTCAAAAAAATGGTCAAAAAAATGGCTAAGAACGTGTTATAGCTTGTAGAGAAACGTCATAGTATATAATGTCAAAAAGAAGGCCTAAAACATTGCAATTTAGCATGTCGAAAAAACGGCAGAAAATGACATAGTATCTAATGACATAGTATCTTCTTCCACTTCTCCTTGGGACCGGCAGTAAAAGTCTATTGGCTGATGGCCCCCTAATTCTGGTTTAGAAAATGAAATTGTATAGTACATCGAAAAATCTCAAATTTTTGCATGTTGAAAAAATGGCTGAAAATTGCATATAATAGCTTGTAGAGACACTTCATAGTATACCATGTTGAAAAAAAGGCTCAAAAGGTCATAATGTAGCACGTCGAAAAATGGCTGAAAACAACATAGTATAGTATGTCGAAAAATCTCAAATTTTTACATGTTGAACAAATGGCCGAAAACCAAGAGACATGTCATAGTATAGTATGTCAAAAAAGGTGCAAAAGGTCATAATATAGCATGTCGAAAAAAAGGCTGAAAACGACATCGTATAGTATGTAGCAAAACAAAAAAACTTTACATGTTGAAAAAGTGGCTGAAATTCACATATTATAACTTGTAGAGACACGTTATAGTATACCATGTTGGAAAAAAAGGCCCATAACAGCATAATATCGCATGTTGAATAAATTGATGAAAACAACATACTATAGTATGTTGAAAAACGGCAAATTTTGACATGTCAAAAAGTGGGTATGTAGGGACCTTGGGGACTCCACATATGATTTGTTCATTTGGACACTTCACACGGGGCACGTGTCACATGTCCTGCCAGTTCCTTCTTTAAAACGTCTAGTGTTGTCTTCTTTTTTCCTTACACAAAGGACAGCCATTTGAACACAATGTCCCAGAATGCCTCATGTTCTGGCCCCTAAGTGCTGAGTCTCCCACCGATCCATCTTCAGACATGATTGGTCCACCACTGTAAACCCCAAGGATATCACACAGGAAGAGGAAGAGACGTATCTGCCGATCTTCTGGCTCTCGCTCCCAAACCTCCTCAGAGGAAGGTTGCAGGTCTGGAGGACCTGCTGCACCTTCCCCACGCTCACATCTGAGCTCGGCAGGAGCCGCAGCCTTGTCTCAGCTCTGCTCTTCAGGCCCAAAGAGACTTCACAGAAGTTAGAAAGCCACAGCTAACTTCTGAAGCCACAAGAAGGATAGACACAGAACTGCTGTCTCTGTAAAGACCCCAGGACCGGCCAGCCTCCTACCGGATCCTTGGAACAGCACAGCAAAGACTGAACCAGAGCCCCCTTTCTTCAGCCAGCAACCCAAAGAACTCTTCTCCCACTCCTGGACTGGCAAGTAACATCTGGGCATAGCATTAGGACATAAGTACAGGCTGGGCAAGTGTTTACTATGTCTTTCATCACTCCATGTCAGTGCTTCCCCTTGGTTTACAGTTTTTCTTTTTGTGGGGCGGGGGGGTGCGGGGGCATTGGTAATATACTGATTAATTTGGTATAAATACACCATTGGAGAGAGTTAAGAGTGTATCAGTATATTTCCAATAGCCTGCTGTACAATTCATAAAGACAACACCGATCTACAGCTGATGTATTGCTCATTGCTTTCATTGATGCATTAATTTGGTCTGGTTTTACTCTTTAGTGATTGGCTACAGAAACTTAAATTTTACTGGCTATGCACAACAGGAGAAAGGGCTAATTAACATGAAGAAAAGTGCCCTGAAAAATTGCGTTGTTTTACAGATTTTCGCAGCATTGGATTTTTTTTTATTTACAGCATTAAAAAATGGCCCTTGATTGAACAACATTGAGGATTTTTTGGAGGTTTTTTTTTTTTTATCCTTAAATGACTTCTGTTGTGATCTGGCGATCTAAATAAATTAATTATACTTCTATGGCATTATAAAGTCATACTATAGTATGCTGTACAAAATAGCATAAAAAAAGTCATACCAGAGTGTGTCGTCTAAAATAGCGCGAAAAAAATCATAGTATATTATGTCATCCAAAATAACATAAAAAAGTCATACTATCATTTGTTGTCCAAAAAAGCATAAGAAATGTCATACTATAGTATGTCATCCAAAATAGCATAAAAAAAACAATAGTATGTCATCCAAAGTATCATAAAAAAACTATGGTATGTCATCCAAAATATCTTACAAAAAGTCAAACTATAGTATGTAGCATAAATAAATAGCATAAAGGGTCATACTATAAAATGTTGTCCAGAATTTGATAAAAATGTCATACTATAGTATGTCGTTCAAAGTAGCAGAAAAATGTCATATTATAGTATTTCTTCCAAAAATGCACAGAAAGTCATAATATAGTATGGTGTCGAAAATAGCTCAAAAAGTCATACAATGTATGTCGTCCAAAATTACATGAAAATATCATACTACAGTATGTCGTCTAAAATAGCGTGAAAAAGTTATACCGTGGTATGTTTTCCAGAATAGCATGAAAAAGTGATACTATAGTAAGATCTCCAGAATTTCATAAAACAAATCATACTATAGTATGTCGCCAAAAATAGCATAAAAATGTCATGTTATAGTATGTCTTCCAAAATAGCATAAAAGGTCTAGGGCTGAGGCGACCCGTCAACATAATCAACCTAATCGATTACGTGAATATGTCGATTCACGTAACGTGCGTCGACGCGTCGCACCGATTCACATAGCGCGCGTAATGAATGCGTAAATCGGTGCTCATGTATCAAGTTAGAGCGTGCACACTGCCTGCCTGAGCAACGCTTGTCAGGCGCGTCTAAGCTGCATGTCAGCTGCAGCACATCTGGAGAAACAATGGCTCGCCGTCTTTTTTACGCGTGACGCTCGCGTTTGTTGACGTTTGTTGATACCACTTTATACTGCGGTTTAAACTCTCTCTCTGTCACAGAGATGAGGAAATACAAAAATATTTGTAATACCTCAACGTCCTTGCTTCCCTTTCAAAACTAAAGCTATCTGATTGTGTCTCTTTGGACAGAATGCCATCAGTTGGTACAATGCATTTTATTTTGAAACATACAGGACAGGGTTGTCAGCTGTGCAGGAGCTTGTATAACTTCATAAATGAGTGGAATATGTGCTTATATGAAAGTACAGTACTCATATCAGCAGGCAGTGATATGCCTTAAGGCCCATTAAAGGCTGTAATATTTTGATGCAGAAAGAATGGACTAGTTCTAATTATTTATGTTAGAGAAAAGGTATAGTGTTATTCAAATTGCATTAATTTTACTGTAAGATGTTTTGTTGGACTGCTAGATTTGAGGTTTGTATTTTACATTGTTTTATTTATTTTGCTGTTGGATTACTAAATAAAAAATAATAAATAGATTGCACTACATTCCTTTTACTTGACTGGAACAAGCTCTTGCATTAATTTTATTTTGGAGAGACTTTATATCAGACTGTAAAACACAGATTACCAGTTAAGACTGGGCTATTTTTTGTTGAAGAATAATGCCCTGCAAAAAAATAATCGATAAATTAATCGAAAAATTAAAAAATAGATTTATCGATAAAAAATCATTGTTAGGTGCAGCCCTAAAAAGGTGATACTATAATATGCTGTCAAGAATTTAATAAAATTTTCATACTATAGTATGCCAATCAAAGTAGCAGAAGAATGTCATATTATAATTTTTCATCCAAAAGAACATAGAAATGTTATACTATATATACTATATATATAGTACATCGTCCAAAATATCATAAAAAAGTCAAACTATAGTATGTTGTCAAAAATAGCATAGAAAGTCATATTATAATGTGGCATTGAGAATTTCAGAAAAAAAGTCACTATAGTATGTCGTCCAAAATTTCATAAAAATGTCAAACTATAGTATGTTGTCCAAAATAGCATAAATAATCATAGTATAATATATCGTCCAAAATAGGATAAAAATGCCATACTATAGTATGACGTCTTAAATTACATAGAATGTCACACCATAGGATGTTGCCCAAAATAGCATGAAAAGTCATACTATAGTATGTCGTCTAAAACGGCTTAAAAATAACATACTATACTATGCTGTCAGCATCAATTGTAACAACATACTATAGTATGACATTTTATGCTATTTTGGACAACATACTATAGTATGACTTCTTTATCAAATTCTGCTTTATGCTATTTGGACGACAAGTTAGTATGACCTTTTTATGCTAATTTTTCTAAGTTTTCGAAAAGCGGGTCGGTTGCTCTAGGTCTTGTGTTTGTCGATGCACTCGGGTGAATGTAATGTTATTCACTGTACCGGGGGAAGTTCAAAGTGGGTTTTCATGAAGTCTTTAATTTTTGTCACTGGGTTGTCGAGTGTAGTTTCAGGAGTACCGGAGAAGATGAGATTGTCGCGCATACTTCGAGTTTGTAGGTTCATTCATGGCTCTGTTTTCGTTGGTGATGATTTCCATTTGTTTGGAGAGTGTTTTGACGGATGGCTGTAGAGCGGTGTTAACTTTTTTAATGGCTGTGATAGGGTTGTTGTCGAATTTTAGGCTTGATTTGTAGCTTTTTTTCGTGAAGCGAGATAAGGTAGTTGAGTTTTTTTTAATTGATACTGGAAGGAACACTGACCTCGATTTCTGTTGTCTGTGTCTGTAGATGAATCTTGTTTTTTCCTTTTGGCGACGTCGGTTTTCATGTTGTGCTGCTGGTAGTAGTACCGGACAATTAAAGCTTTCAAGTCTGATACATCCACCGATGTGGAGTCAATCCGTTTCGCGTGAAACATGGGTGAGATAAAAGGGGGGAGTGCAGTTCTTGTAGATGAAGTTTAATTTAACTTCTTTCACATTGCGGGCTGCTCTTTCTGTTTACATCTGGAGACAGGGCGCAGCCATGTTCGATCTCGCCTCCGTCCGGTTCTCGCGATACTCACCCTGCCATCCAGGGGCGTTAACTTCCGACATAATAATCAACATACTATTCTTTGACTTATATATATTTTTAATTAAATACTTTACTTTAACTTTTTATATAACATGCTATGGTATGACTTTTTGAATGGTATGCTTGTCGACATAGTATACTATGACTTTTCTATGATATTTTTCACAACATACTATAGTATAACTTTTTCATGATATTTTCAACAATATACTACAGTATGAGGCTTTTTTGACGACATACAGTGGTATGAATTTTTCATGATGCTATAATATGACTTCTTAATTATAGTATAGTATGACAAAATTCCTAAACGTAACAATATAGTATGCCAATAATAATAGTAATAATAATAGTATGTATGGAATTAAAAAACATGATAAAATATTACAATATAGTTACAATATATAGTATTTAAAAAATCATAAGAAATAAGATTAAGATGATATTCAAAATTAATAATACATCAAAGTACAGTATGCAATTTAAAATGTTCAACATTCAAAATTCAAAACATGGTATATTATTAAAAAATGTCATCATCAGCATTGAAAATATGGTAAAAAGTCATGGCCTAGTACGGCAATAAAAATGTCAAAATAGCATGGTATATTTAGTATTAAAAAACTTAATTAAAAGCGATAGCATAGTATGCCTTTTAAAAATGTGATAAAATGCCATGTTATAGAATGGCATTAAAATTTATAATAAAAAGTCATAGTATAGTACAGCGTCAAAAAAGAATACAATATCATTGTATAGTTTGTCATAAAAAAAGTCTAACTGTAGTATGCCAATAAAAAAAAACATGATAAAACATCATAGTATGTGTTTTAAAGCCAAAGTATGGCCTTAAAATATGACAAGAAGTCATAGTATAGTATGTTATCAAAAAATTTGATAAAACATCCTTGTATAGTTTGACATTAATAAACATCTTCCTTAAAAAAAAAAGTCATTATATAGCATAGCAAGCATTATCAAAAGTCATGATATAATATAGCATAGCAAACATGACATAGTATAGCATTAATATATAATTTAGTACAATATAGTATGGTATTGTATTGTACATTTTTTAAAATGTGATATAACATCATTCTTTTGTATGTCATTAAAAAATGTGATATAAGTCATGGTATAGAATGCCATTAAAATGTGATAAATGGTCATGGTATTGTATGGTATAGAGAAAATGTGATAAAACGAAATGGTACTGTACGGAAATAAAAGCACAATATGATGTCATAGTATGGTATGGCATAAAAAAAACTTGCAAAAAAATTCTTAGTAAAGTATAAAAAAACAGAGGAGGTAAACCACAATGACATCAACCATGGGTTTGTGAACTCCTTTTTTGAAGCCTCTAATTTAGCTGCTATCCCAGTTAGCACAGTGCATTTACAGCTATGGTTTACTGTGATAATAGCCTACTTATGCGCATGCTGATTTCTGCAAGCAAGAACAGTTATAAAATCATTAAAACACTGCAACAAACTAAATATCTGACACCTTAGAGGTTCTGGGTTTTAGTAAAACCAAATACTAGAAAATACTTTTTAGGTGACCAAAATGTTACAATTAGCTTCCATGAACTGAAACAAACAACAACACATAACTAGTAACAGCTACAGCTATGTCTATGCCCTATGAATCTGGGTTTGTATGATAGTCATGTTACCTAACCATTGTTGTTGCCATAGCAACAACTTGTCAATAGATGACATCACTCAAAGTGACCACGCCCTTAATTATGTGTAACTTTGAGCCTTAATACATAACAAGGAGTTATATAAAAAATCAGGCCCCAGGACAGCCACTGAGCCTTGCCTCCAATTATCCCCAGTGGCCACTTGCACTACTGTAGGGGAAACAACTCCAGCCCATAAAGTGTTTTCCCCATAGGCCACTATTACAGAGTAGACATCTGTAAAACTGGTGAAAGGACACTGTTAAGTGAATTACTTTTCATCATGAATTTTTGAGCCATGGTTGTTTTATGTCTGTAAAACTTTCATCTAGTCGAGCATGAAGTATTCGAAGTATGCTGGATGCTGGAAAAAACAGCTAAAAATCAGCTTATGCTAGTAGCTGGTTTTAGCTGGTTTTAGCCGGTCGTGACTCAGTTCTTGCTGGTCTTTGATGGTTTAGCTGGTGGGCTACAAGCCAGACATGCTGGTGTGACCATCCTGTTGAGCGTGTCATGCCAAAGGGGTCTTCCATGGTTATTTGCCAGTTCATTGTTTTCATCATATCAAAGTAAAAAAATCTCTGTATACATATCCCATAACAGTAGACTGATTTACGCCCTTTGCTTTTCATACTTGACACTGTTATTTCTCCATTCTCAAGAACAGTGATTTAGTTTCAATTTTACAAACTGCAGTGAATAAACCACCAGGAGAGACCATCACAAGCTGGTATGACCAGCTAAACCATCAACAACTATGTGAAAACATATACCTTAAGCTTGAAAAACAAGCTGGTCAACCAGTTTAATCATCTTCAACAGGTCACGCTGGGGTTTTCTCAGCAGGGATGAGCAGAGCAGGAACTCACAGGTGGGGCCAGCAGGAGAAACACTACTGTGGATATTCACTGGGCTGCATACTGAGGAAGTAAACCCAGTAGCTAGAAAATTTGGGGGGCATAAGCGCCAAGCAGGCATTGTGTTTGGACTCAATTGGCACCAAGTTAGCGTCCAGGATCAAGACTATTATTAGGTCGATGCATCAGATGATAATTCACCACTGTACAGTTGCAATGATCGAGAAATTAGCTATAACGAGTAAGACATTTTTTGTTTTGTTTTTTTGGGTTTCTTTTACCAGGCTGTAAACATGTTCATTTCTGCTGTAAACTTAGGCATTTTAAGGTTATGTGGGGATTGACTCGTCTTTGGAGCCAGCCTCAAGTGGCCATTTGAGGAACTGCAGTTTTGGCATTTTTACATTTGCTTAATTTTCAAGCCCTATATATCTAAGGTCATTATAATGTGGAGAAGGCAAATGTCAATAGAAAATTTCATGACAATCCACCCAACATTTCACTCAAAACAACAAAATGTAAACCTCATGTTGCTGCTTAAGGAAATGTTGGGGGATCACCAAAGTCACAAGGATACCATGAATGTACATGGGTTTTTTGGCAAGACAGTTGTTGAAATATTTCAGTCTGAGCCAAGGTTCACTGACCAAACAACCAGCCAGCACACTGACATTGTCATCCCAAAGATGCGCAGCTAGCATGGCATAAAAAAATAACCCATAGACTGTTCAGTCATCTACTGTATGTTATGTCATCAAAATAGCTGAAAAGTGGTGAAAGTATTTATGGCTTACATGATATCTCATAAGACTTTGAGGTGGTGTCATATGAGAGATGTATGGTTCAAGCTCCCCATTTTGCCTTTTGTGAGTTTGTGCAAGAATAACAAAGCAGTGATCCGAGTCCTTGATCTGGGCTCAGGGACTGGCCTCAGGTATGTAGGACCCAGTCAGAATCTGACAATACAGTGTGTGTGTGTGTGTGTGTGTGTGTGTGTGTGTGTGTGTGTGTGTGTGTGTGTGTGTGTGTTGGCGGGTTAGTCGGGTGTGTGTGTGTTGGGCGGTTGAGCCAGCTAATTCCTTGGGAGAGCGTTGTTAGCCTGGACCATTTGGGGAGCTCTCGGGGGAGAGGCGTTGCTCCGGTCTCTCATCAGGCAGATGACAGAAGACTGCGTGCTCTGCATACTGCACTCATCTCGGCCATGATAGCTTCACTGCACAGGCCATATCTCTGCTTCATTTACTCATTGTCTGATAATAACAAGTGTCTCCTTTCTGCTATACTCAATTACATCTTCATTAGCTTGCTAACTAGCTTAAAACAAACCAGCATTGTGTGTAGAGATTTTAAGTCTTTGTGACATTTATTACCAAGATGCCAGAGTCTATAGGTGAGGAGCCGAAAAGGGGCGTAACATGATATTTATTATGTCTTCATCTCTCAAGACCATTCACTGTCTCATCATAACGTCAATTCATTTTAATTTATCGGCTAATGAACTCAGTTCATTCATCATTTACTCTGTTATCTAAACAAGGCGACTGGCTGACACATTGGCCTCTCACTTTGGTGTGCTGCCAATCAAATACTGGTCTCACAGTAATTAGCTAAACAATAGGGAGTTGTTCCCATAAGACAATCTGAGATATTACATCAGATTCCACTGAAGAGCAATCTAATGAAAATCATACAGCATAATTAGCTGTCGCCGACTTTTCGTGTACAATGAAATGACAATGTGGATTAGAGCGTGTACATGCGCCAGCAATGTCAAGTGCCAGACTGGATACAGAGCTTCAGATCTGAGACATGCTGTTGCCAAACCCCCCTGGGACACACAAAGTGAGCATTCAAATCAAATGCCTTTCAGTTTTATCTGTGCTGCACCGTCACATGTCCTGCATTCTTGCAGCTCAGTCTCTGAAAACAGGATGTGCCCCGAGTTTGTGAGGGAAGTTCCATCATGTCAGAGCAAACTTTGTTTGTTACCATGCAGAGCAGCTGTGGCCTCAATCAGTCATCTTCGCCTTTCTAAGTGGAACAGACAACACAGGAGGAGCAGGTTACTTCATACCACCCCTGTGTATTTCCCCATTGTTTGAACACTCTCATTTTCCTTTTCGGTCACTCTCTGTTCCCATTATTGGTCTTTGCTTTACAGTAATGTCAAATTTTAAGCTCATTTGTTCTCACTACAAAACGTCTCTCCCCAAACCAGCATCGTCTCTTGTCTCAGTCATCAGAGCTAAATAGTTAACCAGAGTTCAGAGCAGTGAACTTTCTGGACAAAGTTTTTTTTTAATGAGACATAAACAGACAAGGACCAGTATCTTAAATGTCCAGCCTCCCTTCCTTTGGCCACTGCCACTGACATGATGTCAAAAAGCAAGTCCACCCAGGCAGTCTAACTATAATATATCACCAGGGCCAGTGGCATAGATGACGGGCCATATCAGCCAGCTGTCTTGGGATTTTTTAAGGAGAAAACAATGGCAATTCAATAAACTGCTGGACCATGACATCTCTGTTTCTGAGAGGGCAAAACTTTTCATTGGCCTCCATCACCCTCAAACCAGAGTCTCATGTTTGATTACAATAAGCTGCAGCTAAATACTTCCGTTTGTTGACTGTCGCAGTCGTTCCTCATTCAGCTCCATACTCAACTCAAGTCTGGCAGTTCCTCAGCCGACTAAAAATAATTTTGCATACTTCAGCTGGATTATGCAGCTGATGTCACTCAATGTAAAATCACCAGTCACGAGTGAAAAATCACACCTTACAACCACGACATTCACCTCGGCCTTGTCTGTTTCTCTAAGCAAAGTTGCTTTGACACAGGGAGGAGACACCTGTAAATGTATGAGACTCAGCAGATTGAAATGACAGTGGAATATAAACACAGCCATGGAGAAAAAGTCCCAGCAAGGAAACAGCTAAGACGCCCTTTTATAGGCGACTCAAACAATGCAGGACAATTTCCTTCCTTCAGTTCAAAGCTGGGATTTGTGGTAATAAGTCATAGCAGAGTCAAAGCCCCCGCAAAAAGAATTGCAGCACAAAGTCTAAATGAGCATTGTTTCTCACAGCACAACTGACGCACTTCCTTTTAAAACTGTCTTCACATCTTGTCTGAGCTCAAATTGTGGGGTTTCCTGATTTGGCGGCAGAAGTGAAACTCAAAGCATAATCAGAACAGACATACAGGAAGCATAGGTACAAACTAAGGAGAATGGGTGAAGGGCTCCTGAGACATGTGGTGTGACAGAAGCAACAGTCAATTTAGGGGATAGTGAAGGTGTAGGCACACTGAATACAATTTGTTGTCAGTACTGCCAGGAGTGTTTTTTAGAAAAGTGACAGGCTTTCAACATTGTGTGTGTGTTCACAATCAGATGTGGCCAGCAAGGTCAGCAGTGTTTCTTGCACTGAATCTGGAACATGATTAAATTTACTTTCATATATACCAACAAAAAAGTATATGCAAAATTCAATCAAAAGGTAACTTTATTTATATGTGCAGCCATCTGTACAACAGTTTATATATACAAAATGAATATTAACAGGAACTGTACACTGGAAATGTCAGCACATAAATGACATTTGATATTACACAACAGATCTGAACCCCGTGGACTTTAAATTAGTTTAAAACTAAAGTGCCATCTGTAATTTGTAATGGCCTCCTTTTAAAAAAATATGGCACTGAGGATTTAGGGCCCTTTACTGGCATAGCACTTACGGGAATTTTAAATGCAGCACATGCTTTCTATACTCTGGGCAGCGTTTTCTTGCATGCCCGCACAGATGGAAGCTTTGTCTAGTTTTGGGATTATGTCACACATCTCGGATCTGTTGCTGCAGGGACGTCTTTTGCCGGCTGGACGCGGCATTGCCAGGGGTCTGAGGGTGTTCTTGCATTTTTTGGAATGGAGTGCCCTTTTAATTTCTGATGTTAACCTTTTCCCCTGGAGCAGCCAGGGGAGCGTTTGCTCCCTCAGATCTGCTCTGGTGTAGATCTGCCTGTCTGCTCGGCAGTAGCCAGCCATGTCGCCCCCGGCCCGTTTCTCCCCGCTCTACGTGGCTCGCTTTCTCTCTCTGTTCACATCTCTGCAAAAGTAAAGGGGAGAGAATACCAAAAGCTCAGTCACCAGAATATGAGAACACACACACAAACATGCACTGACTAATAGGTGAGTCTTAGTAAGGATACAGGGGGAGCCAAGATTAATTTGTAACATTAATTCTCTCTGCGTCAAGACCACTGATAGCAGCAGATGTATGTTTTGTTCTTTCTGGTTTGTGTACGTGCACAAGGCCATGCGTGTGTTCACAGCCCTCTGAAACACCACTGCTTTAGTGCTGATAGGAGGAACATGGTGCTCATGTAGTCAAGTATGCTATTATCACTAAAGGTCGTGTAGGTAGTCCACCTGAGTCCCCAGACATGGCATTTACACACAAGAGGTGCTCAGAGATAAACGGGAGGTGGGGGGTGTTGGTACAGTCTCTGTTTTTCAATGTGTAATATAACGCACTCTATCTGAGTCTCTGCCACCACTCACAACGCAGCCTGCTGGCTTGTCGGCTTAAGTGCAAAAGGAATAAAGAAAAGATTGAGTGATAGAGGGTATAATTCTCTTAAATACCCACCTGCAAGTTCCCGGTCCAACATGTCGATAAAACTCTCAAGTTCCCGTGTGTCTCCAAGCTTGGCTGCAGAGAGAGCAGAAAGAAAAGGAATTTGAAACTAAAGAAAAAACAGCAGTGGAACATTTTTGTAGAGAAATGTGGCCAAGTTCAGTGGTATTTCCTTTAGACCAGAAGCTGGAAACTAATCTAAATCCCAGAATTACATATGAACCAAACGGCTTTTGGAGAAATATTCTCTGCTTTCTTTTCTACAAGGTGATTTTAAACGCTGCAAAACCCAGACAGCTTGATGGATCCTGCCAGGACCTCTGTTGTAAATATATTCAGGTATTCTGCAGTCAAAGTTAATGACACCGTTTTGTTTTCATCCATTGAGATTTAACAGTAGTTGTTGATGCATCTGCATGCAACAAAATGCAACAGATCTCATTCATTTGCACACACCTGAGCTAGTCTCACCACTGCATAACAGCACAAATAACCCCTGCAGGAGGCTTGGAAAAAAGGGGGGGGGTTGGTGGGGGGTTGGTGGCTGAGACGTCACAGTTGCAGTGGCATGCGGCTTTGTTGTGTAAAAACAAAAGAGCTCCCAGCCTGAAGTAGAGGGTTTTTTGTGTGGCTGTGATAGTGATCTGAGCAAACTTGATAGCGATCGCTGTAAGAACGAGGGCTATCTGGATGGAGATGGGCTGATGGGAGTCTCTAGTACCTTTCGGTGCCAGCGTTATTCCTGCTGTGTGAAGCTCCTCCTCGCTGGTGTTCAAACTGTTTCCCAAAGAAGCCTCGCTGCCTGGGGGGGAGAGGGAGGCAAGGAGAGGGGTGAGCAGAGATAATAAACAGCAGACAGGCACGAAGGCCAGCCTATGCAAATGATCAACAATGACAACAATTTTAACACAATGCAGGAGTTGCGCATAATGGTAATAACATAAAGCAAAATGAAGGTAAACGTGTGTTCACTGTTAGCGGCTCCCATGTGTCAGCTTTTGAAACGTCAGGGGGCCAAGATACTTTCAATAATGACGACGCATGGGAGCAGAAAAACACACTTTCTTCTTTTATCTCATAACTGTCGACAAACGCACAACAGCAACAGAAAAAAAAGACAATTACAGAAGATGGGTTATCCGTAATTGCAGTTCATTCTGGTACACAGCTATTGTCATGAACAAAAAAAACACTTTAACAGAAGTGTACAGGGATGTGTCCTCTTGTACCACTAATTTCATGCAAATTAAAAGTGTCAAGCTGCAGTTGTTTGGGCTGATAAAAGGGGGCTCAACCGGCACCCATGGGGATGCCATACAACCCCAGCAGCGAGTGATGCACCAAACAATGTCCTTGCTTCTACACAATTTGTACAATAAGCAAACAATCACAGAAACAATGTTTTACTGCAATGGTTTTGTGACTCACCATAGTCCGAGTCCTCAACTCCGCTGTCGTCCGCCAGCCCTGTACGACTTTTGGCCACCTGCAGGACGTGCTGGTAAGCATGAGGTTTGCTTTGAAACGGGGCCTTCAGCTCCTCCACCACATCCTGGAACTCCTGCAGCAGCTCGCCCAGCTCTAGCTCCAAGTCTGCGGAAAATGTGACAGCAGTTGGAAGGAAACCACTTTACTCTACTGGAAGAAAATGTTCAGATCCACTCAAGTGTTTTCAGAGAGCAAAATAGTACTGAATGAAACCAAATACTATCATCTCCTAGGTGTTGGATATTTCTGATTTTCAGAAACAACTCATAACAATCGCACATCATATAACAATTAAATTAAACAAAAGCTAAACCCTGCGAATGAAGTTACTGTCAGTGGGTTGTATCAGATACTGTAATTTGATGTGTAAAAATAAACCAAATGGCCCATAAGGCATATAAAACATCTAACAGCCTGTAAAACACCTGGTCTGCTTAGTGTGATACATAAATACTACATTTTCAGATGTTACTTCTATGCTTCGGGCTGCAATAAAACAACACTTTTGGCCATTCCTTGAATAAATGCACAGTCATTAAATAACGGATGGCCACACCTCAGTTTTCCCACTGTTTTATGAATATGATAAAGCTTTTACAGTCCCCTACAGGAGCAAACAGGAGTAGTAAATAGAATGCAGCAAGAAAAATATATAAGCACATACATATTTAAAAATAAAGTTTGGAAAGTTAAAGAAAACAGCCCTCAAGAAGTAATTACATAAAGTTGTTAGATGTGTAAAAATATATATATATATATATAAAAATACACAGATATGTTTGTGGGAAATTCTCATAAACAATTAGGAGAGCATGAGATCAAAATGCATCAAATGCAAAGGCGGCTCACTCTTTCAATCTAACTTTAATTCATATCAACATGATGTGATTTATGAAAAGGGATTAGGTCGAATGTGGAATTTGAATAGTTTACAGTACTGTATTGTCACTCATGCTGCGAGGAAGGACATTTCATCACAGTGGATTAATGAAAAACAATTAAAGGCTGGCAGAGAGAGCTGTTTGATGTAGTGCCATTAGAATACCATATATGTATATAACATTCAAAAGCAGACCAATTCTATTAAATCTGAGAACATGAACTATAATGAGCCTGATTGTTACACATTATCATTTTAACCTCTTGTGTTGCATGCAGGAACCTCAGCTGGTGTTTTTAGCTCCTTTTTAATCTTTTGTACTTTTTTCTTTCCCTTGGATTTCATATTGTATCCATCTTTATTGTAAAAATTAAAACACGTTGTCAAAATACATAAGTTACACCCTCTCTGAAAGCATTATACAGGCGTTAGCGGTTTGTCACAGGCCTATGATCACCATCACTGTATAACCATTTAAAACTAATGGCTCAAGGAGTCGTTAAACTCACCTGTGGTAATATCTGAGGTCATGCTGGAGCAAGGAAATTAAACACCACCGGGCTGCTGCTGTGTCTGGGTTCAGAGCGGTTCATCGGGGAGCAGCGGGACAGAAGTTATATTATAAAGCCCTCCCCACACACGCGCGCACACACGCGCGCGCTCAGCTAGCAGACCGGACCAGCCAATCATATTGCAGAAAAACCGCAGACATCTCCGGTAACTAGAAAAAGTGGGCGTAAAGTTAAAAGGAAAACCAAATGAGACAGAGCCGTTACGTAACTTTAGGTCGAGCCTTACAAGGTTTTTTCCTCCTTCATGCCTCAAAATTAAGAATAGAGAAACTCGATGGAGACTTATAAAGTTAATGTTCTCGTTTAGTGTTCATTGTGGAGTAATCATGTTTTAAGGAGCTTGCTACAATAGAATTTGACATTAAAGAGTGAGTCATTTAAGAGTTTCAGTAAAGCTTCATTGAATAATAAAAACTGTGATGACGACGATCAAACCACGTAGTTTGTAACGGTGGTGTCAGCACGTTTCATCTGTAAAAATAATTTTATATCAATTAATAATAAATAAAGGATATTTTTTATTTATCAACATAGATTTGTTTGGGTAATTTATCAGGTTCCTGACTCTGATGAATAAAGAGCACTTAAGTAGTAAAAGTAGTTTCCACATGTCAAACAAAACTTTTATGTATTTTAATCATGCTGAAAGCAATGCAGTACTCTGCTTTACAGACAGAGGACCCTCAAGTGCAAATCTTTTAAAACCCCTGTCAAACAGCTGTGCAGGTCCACCAGCGTTTTCAGTGAAGTAGCCTTATATAATGTCCATCACTCCTTTACCTAAGTGAAAGTAACAGCCTACTACAGAGTAAAATAGTCCATTACAGCAAAATATACTTAAAGAAACTTACTCATCAAGCCAAATAAACTTTTTGGAGTGTACAGTTTTATATTGGTGATAATTTATTAATTACTGAGTGTATTGTATGATGTAGCATTTTAACACTGCTAGCTAACTTTACTTAAAGGTCCTGTGTGTAAAATTTAGGCAGATATATTGGCAGAAACGGAATATAATATTCCTTAAGTGTGGGACTAACAAAGGATTATTTTATCTTATTTTCATTAGTTTATAATCACCTAAAACTAAGTTTTGTGTTACTGTTGCCTTTGAATGAGCCGTTTATATCTTCATACATGGTCGGTCCTCTCCCACGGAGTCCACCATGTTGTTCTACAGTTGCCCAGAATAGACAAACAAAACACTTCAAAGTAGCACCCGATGTCAGGGTGATGTCAGAGAGACTTCTTACATTTGGCAGACGTTAGATTTTGGCTGGGTTGACAATTTTTGAGACTTAGAATTTCGTGATGTTTGGACAATAACATTATGACATCTTGCCAAGGTAGGTTCTGCTCTTTATACTTACGAATAGGCTAAATGTTGTTATTCTAGGTCAAGATGAAGTTGGTGTGGAAGACACTGGAGATTATTTACTTGACTACACAACTTCAAACCAACAAAATATTGTCATCTGTTGTTATTCTGACCTTGAGTTTTGTTCACTCTACGTTACAACCATAATTCGACAAAATATGAACGTCTAACAACGTAGTTGTTAGAGTTCTTGTAGAAACTTGGCACATGGGAGAAGTTAAAGTTGATTGCAACCTGAAACCTCACCACTACATGCCACTAAATACTACACACTAGACCTCTAACATACTGTTGGGTAGTTCTATGAAATGCATATTTTACCACGTTCAAAACTTAAAATTTAAACCTACAAAGCATCTTAATTATGTCGAGCTGTCAGATTAATGTCGTGCAATGAAAGTGCCCTGTGAAATGTCCTTCAGAATTGTACTTAAGTGACTTTTAACCACTAATGTTCACTTATAGAGAAAGCTACTAGTTTACATATTCTCATGTGAATGAAGCAGGAAACATTATCCATTGTTAACACTTATTAGTGTTATTTAGAAAGACTTGATCTCTGGGGTTATAGAGACTTCTGGAAATTTGGACAGAGGAATACAGTAGACACATTTGTGAGAGAAAAATGACTCAGAGACAGTTTTGAACATGATGCAGGTGTTAAAAAAAAAAACAGGTGGCAGGTGTGCTAATACAAACAGGTGTGTAAGCACATTTGGTAATAACACATTAATCCTGCCTGTATAGAGGTGTTGTACTTGAGTCTCATGCTCACTCATTGTTTTATTCTTTGCATGGGCTACAAAAGCATGTATTCAGCTCATGCAGGTAAACCTGTTGTTCCTCTGACTCCTGTTTCTGCGTGACACGCAAGGTAAGTGTTGGAGGAGGGGCCTGTAATGAATTATGCCTTCAGCTGTGCAGGTTTAGGTTGCTGCCTCTGTCCTCAGTGTTCACTTGCTGCTGGGGAACTTGGGTAACATGTGTGAGGGCGATGGGCCATGGGACTCCTGATAATATGAACTGGGCTGGACTACTGCAGGTCAGTGAGTCAAAGGTTATGTGAGGATAATCCAGTCTGATGGCGTCTGTGTCAGTGTTTCTGACAGAAAGGGTGTAACTGGAATGTTATTGTGCAGGTCTGAAAAATATAAATTCAGTCAGTGTGTGATAAAGTAGCTGGAGAGGCACTCAAGAGTTTTTTGGGTTATATAAAAAATTATGCCTATTCAGAGGCGTTTAAAGATTATAAGAAAACAGTTTTGTTTTTTTTTTAAAAAGTGAAAATGCTAAAATATGCAAATGCTACTTTTATTTTTGCAAAGCCGAACATGCTTTGCTCTTTGCTTTTTTGTTTTTTTCTGTGTGTTGTTTGTGTGTGAGAGTAATTGGTTGGAGATAAGTGCGGGGCATCGCATTACCTTCATTGTACAGTTGCCTGCTTTTAAAAGAGCTCACTGAGGCATGAAGTTTAAGCCTTATCACCACCAGGGAAAACTTCTATACTCTGTCAGTTTCAAGTGCAACAAACAGAAATCATAACCTAAATGAAAAATACTGGTTGTGCTCACAGTTTGTTTCTTGTCTTGTCAGAATCTGCTGGTCGTGGCCCATCTGCAGCAGATCATGTGTGGTTCTGTCCGGTTTTCCATCCCAGAGGAACAGGAGCCTGGCATTCTGGCGGGGTCACTTAGTAAACACTTTTCACCTCCGTACCAGCTCCTGACCCAGGAGTATCTGTGGATGGACAAAAACACAGGGAATTTCTACACCACTGAGCAAAAGATGGATCGCGAGGCCCTCTGCCCCGAGGAGACAAAAGCAGAGGAATGCATTATTTTACACAATGCTGTGGTGGGGCCCTTTGGAGACCTTATACAGTTCCCTGTGATCATAGAGGACATCAATGACAATGCACCTCATTTTGAAACCAGTGAAATACACCTGAGAGTGTCTGAGGATGTGACTGTGGGGACTAGTTTCTTATTGGACGACCAGGCTCAGGACAGGGATGTCGGACATAATGGCGAGCTACATTACCACCTAGAAGATTCAGAAGGAGTTTTTAATTTAAAAGTAGAAGAAGATGGGCATGTTATTATGCTGGTTGTGCAAAAAGCTCTAGATAGGGAGACTCTGGACCTGTATCAGATGGCACTGGTGGCCACCGACTGCGGCTCTGACCCTTTAAGTGCTACAGCAACTTTAATAGTCACAGTGACAGATGTTAATGACAACTGTCCAAGCTTTAGTGACGACAGCCCCCGCAGTGTCACCATCCCTGGAGACTCCAAGAAGAGCACGCTGGTTGCTCAGGTCAGAGCCACAGACCCAGATTCAGGCCCAAATGCTGCCATCGTATACTCCCTCAGTCCCAAAGTCTCTGAGCGGGCCAAGAAGCTCTTTAGCCTCGACAGCCTCACTGGGTACATCAGACTAACACAAGACCTCCAGAGTGACAACTCTGAGGAGCTGCTGTTGAAAGTGTTAGCTAGCGGCCATCACTGCCCCCCAGCAGACACACAGGTAACCGTATCCGTGTTCCCCAAGGCGAACCAAGAGGTGGCGATCAAGATCGGGTTCATAGCGGAGCATCAAAACCAGACTCTGGTGTTACCAGAGAACCAGCCCCCCACCGTCTTAGCTGTTTTAGAGCTTGAGGGTGACAGCAGCTTTAAAGGCTCATCTCTTGCCATTGAGAGTGAGGTGCCTTTCACTTTGAGCCCGCAGAATGGCAAATATCTGCTTTCCACATCAAAGCCCCTAGACTATGAGATGAAAAGCGAACATCATATTTCTGTAGTAGTGCACGGGAGATCAGCCCAAGGATCTGTGATCGCTCCTTCCAGACGTGTGATCAGGGTGTTGGTGGCAGATGTCAATGATAATGCTCCACGTTTCTTCCAGTCTCACTACCAGCTGGAGGTGGAGGAAAATAACCAGCCAGGAATGTCATTGCTGCGTGTGTCAGCATCAGACGCAGACAGCGGACACAACGGCAGGGTGACCTATAGGCTGGACACATCCACCATCTGTAACATTGACCCTGTGACAGGTCAACTGTCCGTGTCAGTCTCTCTGGATCGGGAACAGCAGGGTGTACACAAACTCACTGTGTTTGCACGAGATAGTGGCTCTCCTCCCTTGGAGTCGGTGGCCACAGTATCCATTCGTGTTCAGGACCAGAATGACAATGCACCTGTTTTTCTAACCCCTCACTTCATCTTTTTTATCCCTGAGAATGTCCCACCGTTCGCCCCAGTGGGGAGGGTTGGGGTGACAGACCCAGACGAAGGAGAGAACGGGAACACAGAGTTGCATGTTGTAAACAGCAGTGGACCTTTTGTTGTGGACAACACTCAGGGGACTCTGCGCACCACCACAAACTTGGACCGCGAGACAAACGACCGCTATGAACTCTACCTGCTGGCCAGCGATCATGGGCACCCACTCGCTTTGACTTCCCTTGCCAGGGTAACTATCTTTGTGGAGGACATCAATGACAACGAGCCAAAAGTGATCCTTCCCAGCAGCAACTCCTCATGCCAAACTGTCTCTCCTGAAACCATTGCAGGCACCATAGTAACAAAGATCTATGCCATCGATGAGGACTCGGGGCTGAATTCGGAGATTACATACACTGTTGTGGCGCCAGAGCAAAACAGAAGCCCCTTCCAGGTGGATTCAAGGTCGGGGAACATCACCGTGGCTCAGCAACTTCTACGAAAGGACCTGGGAATGCATCACCTGTTCATTGTGGTCAGAGATGGAGGGAAACCTGCTCCACTTTATACCACCGTCTGGGTTAATCTGTTGGTCAACAAGAGCATGGGGCCCTGCCACTTAGACAGGGCGCCCACCTGGACGGGGACATCTAACTTGGTTCAAACCCCCTCAAAGGCCCCCATCTGTGAGGTAGAGGACACCAGATCTGCTCGGGTGATACTGTTAGTAGGCCTGAGCATGATGCTGGTGTCCATGTGTTTGTTAGTGGCGGCAGCTGTTTTATACCTAAAACAGAGGAGAAGAAGTCGACAGCAGAATAAGAGGGGGCACATCGAGGAGAACGAGATTCCACTCAGGCTCAAAGACAAATATTACTCCGACGACTAACAGAATAAAGCAAGCAGTGTGCGTAATCCTCACTCACACTTTGTCAAGGATGAAATCAGTCTGTGAATTAAACACATTTTGAATGTTTGTCAAAGGCTTCTTGCATTTTGATAATCAAATTCGCTGAATTATTCTGATACACAGTGTATTCAAACATTGTCAAGACTGTGACATTCTGGGGAAATAAAGTTGATCCATTTTCTGATAAGCTGCCAAGAAAGCGCAAAAAGGTGATCTGATAAGTGGAGCATTTGAGGTTACCAGCTGAGACTTGTAGAAAAATGTAACACTGTACAGCACAGGTGATGTGTGCAGCAGTAGAAACCATAAGATAGAGCATATCACAGCAAGGCATTGCTAAAATACCAGCATTACAGTCATTATCTTTAGGGATTATTCTCCATGACCCCTGCAGTGAGAAGACGACTGAGCTAATGGTCCGCTAAGTTGATTGGGCCTTTCTCGGATTTCCGACTCAGAGTGATGGGTAGTCTAAAGTATTTAGACACACAAAGAGGTTTAATGTTCCTCCGGTGGGGAGGTGATGAAAGTCTCTCAAGAAGCAGCTCTGAGACAACCACAGGGGGGAACGGAGTGCAGCTGTGGACAGGTGAGAGGCGGCAGAGGGGAAGGCACACCACCATCTCAAGTCACCGCCTCACACCTGTTACCAGATAGTACTGCTTCTCACCCACAGTGCTGGATTGCACCCAGAAGGCAGGAAAAAAATCTACTGTAATGCACCCAGTAACACCAACAGGCTTGTTGTTTTGATGACAGATGTTTGGAGCGAAATCACACTGTGTTCAAAGAAATCTTTACAAAAGCCAGTTGCTCTCGTGTGTTAACTGATACATTTGTATGCCGGAGAACAATTGAGATATCAAAACCAGGTTAAGTGATGCATAAAGTATGAATGAGTCAGGGTAAAAATGTGTTTACAAGTCTGTGAACACACAATTACACAAAGAGGGCAGGCTAATTGTTTCTAGTTTTTACTGAAGAAAATGTTTCTATCTTTACGGTATCATAAACTATTGAGCCATCTTTTCAAGATACACCTGTGTTGGAGGAGAGGAGGAAAGCCACGAGTCAGAGGCTGTAAAACAAAATGTACAACAACCTGGTTAGTGGAGAACAAGGCTTGTATAACACGAGGGCTGTTTCTCTGAGGATTTGTGAGCTAGCAGCTCAAAAATAAATAATCTAATAGGGCTGTACTGTGACACTAACTAAATTAACAGAGAGGAAATAAAGGACCATGCAGCAAAACTACGAATTAAAGAAGCATTTTAACATAAGGAAGTGCAAATTCCATTTGATTAAAACATGTGCAAATGAATTTCAAACAAAGTGTGGCTCAAAAGAAATATTTCTGACCTGATTATCAAAACGTCTCACATCCTTACAGACTGGATTTTTGGAGCATCATGTTTAAATATGCTTTCTGACAAAACTGACAAAAAAATTAAACAGTATTGTGGAATAAAACTCCTTATGTGCCTGCTACTGCAAAAATGCTGTGGCAGGGGAAAGTCTGCCATCTACTGGACACAGTCAAAGCCAAATCTGAGCTCTTTATTTGTGGTATTTTGCCAGAGGGTGTAGATGAATCAGAGGACAGTCTCTCACTCTGCCACAGTCAGGTCACCTGAGATCAGTGATGCTTCCCTGCTGCATGCTGCTCTGCTCCACTCACAGCACATTTCATCTTAATCACATTCACACATTCACTTTTTTTTTTGTTGTTTTTTTTTTTTACAAAAGCTGAACATTTGATTGTGGGTTATGGGGTTTCATGAGCTGACGTGGACAAAGCAACCAGCTGGCATCGACCCAAACACCCAATGGATTATTTCTGAGATACACATCAGGGGTTTTATGATCATGAATGACATAACAATCCAGTCTAATTAAAATAGCAGTGATGTTTTTCTTATCAATGAAACTCGCCGCAGTGATGCTGAGAAATACCCCCCAACTATCCGGCTTAAAAGGCACTATCTGACTTGAGTAATCCACATATTCATGGTCTGTGAATGCCACTTTAAGCTCTGCTTTTAAAAAGGGGACATTCCAGGACTAAATAGACCCATTTAAGAGATAAATGATATCAGTTTTGCCAGCTGGGATCTTTTATGTTCAGTGCCGTATCTCAAACGCTGCAGTCAAACAGATAATATCTGACAATTTCTTAAAATCTGATGAGCATCACCTGACTGTCCACTGGCTCATATTGATGGTGTAACTTCAGACAGATCACCTTCACTGTCCATGGATATACAGCCACTTATCATTCCCATAGACCATCTGTATGATGCATGAGCTGTTTCTCATTTAATTTTATTCAGTGGCGTTGTTATGCCTGGACGTCCAAGGCTTCAGCCAGGAATGTCTTATTGATAGCACTGGATTCAAATATATAGACTATATACAGTAATGGATGAAGTACCTAAAAGTCATACTTAAGTGAAAGTACAGATTTCTACCAGAAAATTACTTAGGTAGAAGTTAAAGTCATCTGGGGCACATAGCTCACCTGGTAGAGCAAGCACCACATGCACAAAGGCTTTGTCCTCGCCACAGCCGCTGTGGGTTCAGTTCAGACCTTGGCCCTTTGGTGCATGTCATCCCCTCTCTCTCCCCCTTTCACTCATAGACTATCCTGTCCACTGAAGCTGAATAGAGCAAAAATAATCTTTAAAAAAAAATGTAAAAAGTAAATGTACAAGTAAATGCTGTAAACAAAAAGGCATTTTGCCAGAAAATTGAGAATTATAAAGTTTATTTCTTCAAAAGATGCAGGCTATACCACCTAAAAATTGAGCTCATATTACACTTAAAGAAAAACAAGTTTTTTCCACAACCTAATGTAAAGAAGAAAATTCCAGTTTCCCTTCTTTCCTACTCCTTCATTTGTTCATCCCTTCCTCCTCCCTCCTGCCTCCCCTGTTTTGTAGTAAGTAACTAAGATGCTTGGGAGAAATGTATAAATTAAATACTTTATATACTGCTGGGTAGTTGATTAAATAACACAACATCATTTATTAGTTGATTATATTTTGTAACATTAGTCTTCAAAGTAACTAAAGCAGACATATAAATGTAGTGGAGGAGTAAAAAGTACAACATTTTCCTCTGAGATGCAGAGGAGTACAATTAGTATAAAATGGAAGTACTGAAATACAAGCAGACTACCTTAAAATTCTCAAAATTTTAATGATTGCAGTTGCAAAGTATTCCATTTCTACTCACTGCAGACAACAACTACTCTTTTTTAACACCATGATTTATAATGCATCTGCAAAGTTTAAAAAAAAACAACATTTGGAGGGTAACTAAGATGTCAGAGGACATTTTAAAAAGTATCAAAATTTGAGCTGTCAGTGTTAATGCATTAATCACATTCAATAATGGTCCATACATAACACGTTTTTTGTTTGTTTGCTTTAAATCGCGGTATTTGCCAGCTGACATTCCTGTCTTTAAGAGGCTGTACCAGAGTTTTACAGTTAGAGTGATGATATACGAAACTAGAAAACCTTAGGAATCCAGTGGTATCAACCATGCCATGCTAGAACAATGCTCCAAATTTAGGAGAAATATTTGGCAATGGAAAAAATGGAATGGAATGGTTATTTCACAGGGCTCCCTTGACCTCTGACCTCTTGATATTTCAATGAAAAGGAGTTCTATGAGTACACTTTATCGAGGCCCATGCAATGTTTT